>NC_139668.1:19678868-19748868 GCF_951799395.1 Argentina silus | reverse complement strand
ACATTTTTTTTTAAATCCATCAAACGATCAGATCAGTATATACAAGAGTTTACAAAAGAGATAAAGGATCTGATCAAGTTATGGACAAGACAACAAAAAAGAAGTGAGTTTTCACTCTGACTCTCTGACTCCTTCCTCTTTGGTCACCATGGACACAGTAAATCAGAATCAGAATCAGAATCAGAATCAGAATCAGAATTAGAATCAGAATCAGAATCAGAATTCTTTTATTTGGCTATTTCATCAGTCATATTTGCACATACAGGAAATTGACTTGGTGAGGTTGGTGCATGGGACATAAAAAACTATAAAAAAAATGTTTAAAAAAAAAAAATATATATATATATATATATATATATATATAAGCTAATATTAACAAAAAATGTACAAAATAGCAATAACAAATTTACAAAAAAAACGTTTTCTTTATACAATGCTGTCATCTCTTCCCTGGTGGATTGGTCTCTGGGGTTAAAGGTTAAATCCAACAAAAGGATTCTAATCATCACGGTGCATGTAATTGATTCTGACAGTCGTTTATTTTCAACTGAGAGGAAAGAGCTGTTAATCTAAGGCAATACAGCACTGCTGGTCACAGCTGAGCTGTGGGGTGAGGCAACTCCCTGCTGGTAAAGAGGGACAGAAAACATTCCCAAACAGAATACCGTAACTTTGACCACTCTTCCCTGCTTGATTTCACTCCCAAAGCACGCTCGGGGATCTCAGGGATCTCATGGGGGCTGCAGATACTCAACAGGTGTCTGTGACCACACCTATTTATTCATTCATCAGGACTTGCATCACACATGGTTTTACGGGTTTCAGCCTCTGAGAGAACGTCATGCACATCTGCTAATATGTGATCTGTCCAGGGCCCGAGGGCTTTTAATGAAATCAACTTTCCCAACTATCTTAGCACATCGCAATATGAAGACAGACATCATATATTATATATGAATACCATAGTATATTATATATATGAATACCATCCTATATTATATATAAACACCTTAATATATTGTAAATACCAGAGTCAGAATGAGAAGACGGTATTGCTGCATAAACATTGATTGCCAGGAATGTGTTTTGGCGTTACACCTTAAAACCATGTGCTTCACATACTCAAATACTCACTCACTTTTACATTTACATTCATTACATTTATTACATTTATTTTACATTTTTATTTTTTCTGTCCAATACCTTTTTTTCCCAGAACTTCCTCTCTTTACAATAGTGACTAACAAAGAGACGGTGAGAATGGTGTGGATGCCCCCGAGCACTGACAGGGACAGTGGTGAAGGCATTATCACCTGTCAGCCCCAAGGCATAGGCCTTGTCCACACACAATAACCAGAATATCCGTATAACGATCCCTGTAAGTCACTGTTACAGTTTTTCTCGTCTGCTCAAACACATTTGTCCACTCTGACGTCACAATTAACACACAGGCTGAAACAGAAGCTGACTGGCCAAAATTACAACAGAAAATAAATTCTAATAGAGTTCGGGGTCTTTCTCTGAGGTCTGTGTTAACTGTTTTAAAAAAGGGTTTGAAAAATGTGTTAAACCAATGAAAAAGTGTTAACACATTTGCAAGAGAAGACTTGTGCTGTGTGATGATGAAGTGGATCCCAGTTTCATTAAGTGTGTCTTAGCAATCGAGAAAAACTGTGCTAGTAATTTTAACCCGAGTGTATGATGGTGTATGATGGTGTATGATGGTGTATGATGGTGTATGATGGTGTATGATGGTGTATGATGGTGTATGATGGTGTATGATATAAAGTGTGTGGGTGCCCGAAAAGTCAGTCTTTCAGATGAGGCGTTAAACCAAAGTCCCGACTCCTAAGTTCCATGGTTCCAAGTTCCAGGATTCCAAGTTCCATGGTTCCAAGTTCCAGGATTCCAAGTTCCATGGTTCCAAGTTCCACTTGTTCCACAAGAGTAGGCATGTTACTGCTGGCTTCCTGGCTAAATTCCCGAAACGGCCTCCATTCTTTCTTGGCCGCCTGATCTCCCCTGATTCCTCATTGGCATGATTCTCTCCTCACCTCACCACTGACAGTTGATGTGTGATGAGCTTTCTGGCGTCTAATGGTTGCCATGGCATCACGACACGTTGGTAGTGATGGGGTGAATTCTCCCCCTTACAATGGAAGTGCTTTGGGTGTGTGTGTGTGTGTGTGTGTGTGTGTGTGTGTGTGTGTGTGTGTGTGTGTGTGTGTGTGTGTGTGTGCGCGTGTGTGTGTGTGTGTGTGTGTGTGGGTGTGTGTGTGTGTGTGTGTGTGTGTGTGTGTGTGTGTGTGTGTATTTTGATTATAGTTGTTGTGGAAAGGGTGTGTGTATGAGGGGAGGCTGGTGAAGGTAGACATCGGAGGAGGGTGTGGTGTTTGATGCCATTCCTTATTCCATTCTATGCATTACAATGAGCCCGTCCCCGATTTCTGCCTCCACTGGTGTGAATGCAGTACAACTCAACTCTCCTGTTGACACTGTATCTGCCTTTGACCTGGAGAGGAAGTTCTCTGTGTAAAAAGAAAGGTTTTTAATGACTCTTTACAACCTGTTGAAGGCCAGAGATAGGGAGGGTATAGGGCGCTGGTCATGCACACAGTCCTGTTGGTCATTCAGACAAATACTTGAGGTTAATGATTTTATCACAGAATAATTTTTTTTCTTTTATTAGCATGTTTGATCGACACTGTAGAATCAAACAGTGCAAATAATTAACTCCGAATTAGTTAATAGTGGGAATATATGACAAGTAGGGATGATAACGTTTTGTGGCAAAAGTGAAACCTTTGCTTCAGTCATCGTTCATCTGCTTTGTTGCAAATACCTGCGACACAAATTAGTCAGCTTGCCGCAGTGAAAAAAACATTCACTTTCTGAACTGTTTCAACAATCTTAAATTATGGTATTTGGAATTATGGAAGCATGTACAGAATTGCATAAACACAATCTAGTGCCAAACAGACATAAGCATGTGTTATTCAGTGCACAAAAAGCAGTGTTTCAGTGGCTGTTTTCAGTGGTTGTTTTTAAGGTATTCATTTACAGTAGTTGGCTGTAAATCATTCGATGCTTCAGCCATTTATAAATGTGTCTTAAATTAGCCGGCTTGCTGCAGACACATTTACAAATGGGCGTGGCATGATGTGTCATATCAATGCTAACAATCATCAATGGTTAAGACGTTTGTTACAAAGCTTGATGTTGATGAATCAAAAATCATGGTACATGCACTTTTAATGTGAAAAGCAATTAAGCATTTTTACGAGGAAAGATAGAAGTAAATGTCTTTACTTCTATGAAAGATAGAAGTAAATCTAAATTCCTTAAATGCTGCCAGCAATCCTACTTTCTTTCAGAAACTTATTTGATTTGTACTCTTTTTTTTTTTTTTTTTAAGTTGATTCGACTTATTTTTTTAAGAAAACCCAACAATTCAAAATGGTGGCTGGCATGTTAATGCCCTTAGCGGACCTGAGGTCCATCTACGAGCTCCTCTTCCGGGATGGCGTCATGGTGGCCAAGAAGGACAAGCGCCCCCAGTGCATGCACCCCAAGATCCAGGGGGTCAGCAACCTGAAGGTGATCCGAGCCATGGGCTCCCTCATGTCCAGGGGCTTCGTGCGCGAAACCTTTGCATGGAAGCACGCCTACTGGTACCTCACCAACGAAGGCATCGTGTACCTGCGTGAATACCTGCGTCTGCCCCCAGAGATCGTGCCCTCCTCCCTGCAGCACATCCGCAAGCCTGCCTCCACCCTGGATGTGATGCGTCGGGCCCGGTCCCAGACAGTCGAGGGCCCCACCTCCTACGTCCCCAAACCCAGGGCTGAAAGGGAGAGCCAGGAGGGCATGATGGACCGCCAGGGCTACCGCCATAAGAGGGGGGGTGGCGATGAAGAAGCCCCATCTGATAGGCCTCCTATGAGGTTCAGGGGCTCCTACCAGGCCCAAGGCCCAGCTGGGGAGCCCGGAGCCCAGGCCCAGACCTGGAGAGGCCAGGGCTTCCGCAGAGAGGAGGGACGTGGAGGAGAGGAGGGCCGGGGGAGAGGTTTTAGAAACTCTTATGCACCCCCTGAGGGCAGGCCCCTTAGGTCCCCTTCCCCAGCTAGAGATGTCAAACCAGTAGTGCCCGGGGCCCCTGTCTCTGAGACTGCTGCAGCTGTGCCTATTGTTTTGGAGGTCACCAAACCAGCCCTGCCACCAGCATTCACCCCTGCTGTGGAGCCATAGGCCGTGGTGGAGGAAGTGGCAGTTGAGGCACCCACACCTGATGAACAGGCGCAGCAAGTAGAGGATGAGGTAGCTGCGGAGGTAGTTGAGAAGGTAGTTGAGGAGGTAGTTGAGGAGGTAGTTGAGGAGGCAGATGAGGAGGCAGATGAGGAGGTAGTTGAGGAGGTAGTTGAGGAGGTAGTTGAGGAGGTAGTTGAGGAGGCAGATGAGGAGGTAGTTGAGGAGGCAGATGAGCAGGTAGTTGAGGAGGCAGATGAGGAGGTAGTTGAGGAGGTAGTTGAGGAGGTAGTTGAGGAGGTAGTTGAGGAGGTAGTTGAAGAGGTAGTTGAGGAGGAGCCCCCAGAGCCTGTGGAGGTGGTTGAAGAGGTGCTGGTTGAAACAGCTCCTGTTCAAGAGCCGAAGGAGGAGCCTATTGGAAAGGACGAGGACGAGGACGAGGATGAGGAAGATGAAGATGAAGATGAAGAGGATGTAGAAGAGGAAGATGAAGAGCAAGAGGATGAAGAAGAGGAAGAGGAAGAAGATGATATTGAGGTAGTAACTACCACTGAGGTATTCACCGACCTCACAGAAGCCCATGTGGTGGGGCACATCACTCACAGAATGCCCTCCGAGGTGACCCAGGAAGTAGTCACAGTGGTGGAGGAAGTAATACGGACCCAGGTCATCTCTGAGTCTAGTATCATCATGGAAACTTCCATAGCGGTGTCTGACATGGTTTCAGAGCTCAGACTTGAGCAGCAGAGCGCTGTGGCCTTCCAGGATGAGTTTGTGGCTCCCGCTGTTCCCTCTGTGTAACCCGTCGCTGCCCTGAGGAGCAGCCTGCCCCAGGGGGACTGGGCCTTCCTCACAGAAGACCCTGAGGAGGAGATGGAGGTGAAGAAGGTCTGGCCTGACTCCACAGAAGGTTTGAGCTCATTCTCGTTCGTAGGTTTGTTGCAGGCAATCACACTGCTCAAATCAAATCAAATCAAATCAAATCAAATTTCAGTCGTAATTGAAATCAAATCAAATCACATTTCAGTCATCGCATCCAATCGTAATTGACATAATCAAATGCTTTGTCTTCTCCTCACAATCGACAACAATCAACAAATTAGCAATACTATATAATATAGCAATTATATGCTGTTCTTTTTTAACTTGCATTGTAGTTTATACTGTCATTCAGTATATTTAATAAATATTGTATTATCAGCAATGAGAGGATTTCAGCTGAGGCTAGAGCCACACATAAATGAGTCGTTTGATGGTACAACTATGTCTGTCACATGAGATTAGGTGACAAACATAAATGTCATGTAATGGAATGTTTTTGTTGTATCTCCGTTTCCAAAAGTTAATTGTACTGTCAGAACCTTGCAAAGAATGTTGCTATTGCAGAACAAGTTTTTTAGAGAGTGCTTTGTTCGTTTTATCACGGCCATTGAGCATGATTTTAAAGATCAAATCATGCATGTTAACGATGATCCTCACGCAAACCCGCAAATCACACGTGCACAAGGAACCTTCCTTTGTGACGTAATTCCAGGTAAATCCAACACATCCACAAGGCGTTGTCCTACTGTGCGCTATACGGGTGATTCAATTAAACATGTAGTCACTCTGGGGAGGCTGGTGTCTCATTCCATTCCACGCATTGCAGTCAGCTCGTCCTCCAATTTCTACCTCCACCAGCCTCCACTGTAATCACCTATATATGGGACATTATGCATTAACACAAGCCCAAAATGCATGTAAAGTTTTATTATGTAAGCCGCGTTTGAATTTGTATACGCTCAATATCTTACAGAGCAGCTGATAACCATAGGCCTGTACTTGCAACAAGCATGTGTTGTGGTTCCTTCAGACAGGTTCTCATATTAGCCTGTTTTCACTAAGACAAGACCGATCAATACGTTTCTTGATCTGTGGGTCAGTGTGTTAAAGGGTCAGATCAGGTTGTTCAGTGTTAGACCTCATTTCACACTTTACTTAGAGTGTTTAGGCTTAGAGTGTTTAGGCTCATCCAGACACTTTTTTCGGTCATATTTCCATTATTTCGCTTTTTTTGTCTGGCTCCGGGGCTAGCATTTAGCCACACCAGTGTACATGAATGGGATCACCTAAATCCTATGGAAAAATACCCCAAAATGTGTCTGGATGAGCCGACACAACTCCAAGTAAGTAGAAAATGAGGTCTAACATAGAAAAGAAAAAAAACTGTCCCTTTAAAAATGTAAACTGGCTGAGGCATTGCTATTGCATTGCATGAGGCGCGAAGAACGCTGTCGCAAACCTTTAACCCAATGACATTATCAACAGGCAGAGCATGTTGTACTGCATGACACAAAGGCAAGGACATGAATAGCTTTTTCCTTCTCTTCATGCAAAACATTTCACGTGAACCATGCCAAACACTTGCAACAGTGGCCTGATGCCTGTTTATGGAAACACAAATGCACACAAATAATCTCTCATTGTATGTATCGGTGTGCCCACACCACCTTCATAGTAAAAGAAAACGCAGCTTTCATAAATCATTTCTTGTATCTTGATAATAGATATCATATTTTAGGGTCTATTTAGGGTCTAAATGGAGGGTTTTGTACTCAAACAACAAGAGAAGTAGCTAAGGTAGCTAAGATTAAAAACCTGATGTTTCGGTTTCGCAATCGTTATCAGACAAGCATTCCTTAAAAACTGCATGGGGAGAACATGTTTTCAATGTTTCTCCCCCACACCCATTCACACCCTCTTTATTCCCACAGAGTCTGTAATGGTGTCATGCAGCACACAAATCTTCCTGCCAGACATTCCTGCAGGAGGTACAGGCCTCCTGGCAGTCTGTTAACTAACTTTACAATCCTGCTTTCTCTCTCCCTGGGCCAATCGTCAACATGCAGCACAGAGCAGGATGACTCGAAGAGGTTTTCTTCCTTAAAGAATGAAAAGCTTGCCTTGTAGCCATGTATTTTACCTATTTAAGGTGAGATTTCTGGCAAGCATATCACAGGTGAATAATCTAGGGATTATAGAGGCATAAAGCATCTTTTGTGGGGTGACCTTTTGTGGTAATTTAACATTGTTTGTGTTGATACTTAAAATACCCCCAATGACCACAAGGCAAGCTTTTCATCTCTCCTTAATACTCTATGAAGTAAACTAATCTTGCGTAATCACACATGAAAGTTTGACTTTCAGTGTACAGACGCTATCAAATAGATGTTGTAAGTGTAGTTGTGGGTGTAAGATAAGAAGTACATTTTGTGTGTCACTCACTGCATGGCTGCATCTTGAAATTCCAGTTTAATTCTTCCCAGTAGTTTCCTGTCTTGGCATGCCTCGAGCAAATACTTTTATGTGGCATAATCATACTGTTTGGCACAGCTAGGGTACATTTCATTTCCGGTCATGGCATGATGGTATTAAATGGAAATGCAATGAAAGAAAAGTCGAGTTAAAAATATAGGAGAAACATTTCATTTTATTAGACTGAATATAAATGTCATTTGCTCCAACTGTACTGGCCAAAACCACAGGCATACTGTGTGAGTGGCCCATAGAGTATGACGTAGAAACTTAACACCGAACCACACCAAGTCAGAAACCAGGAATATAACAACCCCTAATTTAATTTTATTAGGATTTTATGATGAAGAGATGCAGCACTCAATACTCACTCATGTAATTTCTTATTGATAGAAGATATCATAGCAAGCGGGTACGGTGTTTACACAATGGAGCATCCGCAAATACAATTAACTGAACCAGTCTTCTGAGTAAATCATTAATACAACATTAAGTAACACACTAAGGATCTTTAAAGTTGTCCTGTGCGGAAAGTGGGAATAGGCTGGCCCACCATTCCGTGTAAACAACATGGGAAAGAAATTGCATTTCTAAAGACCTCTTCATCCACACTACCCCCCTGTACAAGTTTCTCTCCTGTTAATTCTTCTAGCATCGTGACTGCCAATGGCCCCTGGTCTGAGCATTGATTACTTTATCTTATGATGACTGATGGATAGATGACTCACTTACTTAAACAGATGTATTTGCTGTAAGTCACTTTGCGTAAAGGCGTCTGCTGAATGCCATGAATGTAAATGTAAACGCATTGCGCGTAGGTACAGTAAAGGAACCAGGGAGACAGGCAATCAACACAACATCCCTGAAAAGTTTAGGTTTATAGTGATGGTTGGGAGATCAGATTATAACGTAACGTATAACGTAACGTTAACGTAACGTAACGTATAACGTTACCTGATCTTCCGTGTTGCTCCATAGTCAGAGAGGAGGCGTATAAACAGCACTGAACGCTGAAGATCGTCCTGTGCTGCTGTAACTTCAAATACTTTCTATGATTTCACCTCCAAACTAATTGTTGAAGGGGAGGTGCTTAGGTGCTTAGGGAGGTGCTTAGAAAAAGTGTCTTGCTTATTTTACAAGTGGCAACACCACACTTTTTTTAAGTGGTGGGTCGATCAATTCACAACTGCGGAGTGCAGCTTTAAGTGAAAATGTTCTTTTTTACATTTGCAGCTTGAATGGTTTCGTCTCCTGAAGTTTTCTTCTGCAGTATACACAGTGACATTTTGGCACACATTCAAATGAACGTCAAGTACCTCATATCAAAGCTGATATTTGAAAAGGCTCTCTGGGACAGTTTAATTAATATTTTACTCTAATCTATAGCTATCATTTTTACTATCAAACTTAGTCCCGAAGCACCAGCCGAGTCAGACTTTTTCAAACGTCAAATGATTCTAACAAATTATTTTCTATATCTTTACACAGATTTGAAAATCAAGATGGCGTCAATCACTCAATGTATGGGAGGACAGCAAAATGGCCATGCAGAATGCACTGGAGCTGTGGCCGGTGTGTTCCTGGAGAAGACAAAGGAGAAGATCACAATATATCAAGCGATGAAGAAACGTCTACTGAAGCCAGGAACAGCGCTAGCCCTATTGGAAGCCCAAGCTGCCACTGAGGGAATCGTAGACCCCATCAACAACCGAAAACTTCCTGTCGAAGACGCTGTCAAGGAAGGAATTGTTGGACCTGAGATGAAAGAGAAACTCATGTTGGCCGAAAGAGCTGTTCATGGTTACACAGACCCCTACACCAAACAAATAATCTCTGTGTTTCAAGCTATACAGAAGGATGTCATTCCAAAAGATCATGGAGCAAGGTTGCTTGAGGCTCAGGTATCCACAAAAGGCCTATTTGACCCTCTGGAAAAGGTGTTCATTTCAGTGGATTCAGCCGTTGAGAGAGGCCACTATGAAAAGGGCTTACTTACTAAGCAGCTGGAGGAGCTCAAAGTGTTCTATGATCCAAACTCTCAAGAAAATGTCAACTACCCACGTCTGATAGAGAAATGCATGGTAGACCCAGACACAGGCCTGCTGCTGCTCCCTGTCTGTATCACCTTTAAAGGCCTGCGCAGGGGAGTGTCCTCCACTCAGCTCCTGGCTTCAAACATCATCGACAAGGAGACCTACGACGACTTGCAAAAAGGCAAGACTACAACTCAGGATGTGATGCTCATGGAGACGGTGAAAGAGTACCTGGAAGGAAAGGGGAGTATTTCAGGTGTGGCAATGCTCTCATCCAATCAGAGACTGAGCATCTTTCAAGCCATGAAGCAGGGCATACTAATGCCTGGAACAGCATTGGTTCTGCTTGAAGCACAGGCTGCCACCGGATACATGATTGATCCGATTGAAAACAAGAAATTCAGTGTGGACGAGGCTATCAAACACAAGCTTGTGGGCCCAGAGTATCATGCCAAATTGCTCTCGGCTGAACGGGCAGTAACAGGCTACAAGGATCCCTACTCAGGTGAAACAATATCCCTGTTTCAGGCACTGTCAAAGGACCTAATTGTGAAGCAGCATGGGATTCGCTTACTTGAGGCTCAAATCGCCACGGGCGGAATAATTGACCCCATCAACAGTCACAGACTCCCTGTGCAGGTGGCCTACAAACGAGGTTTGTTTGATGAGAAAATGAATGCAATCCTTGAAGACTCAGGAGATGACACCAAAGGATTCTTTGATCCAAACACAAAGGAAAATCTGACCTATCTTCAGCTGATGGGAAGATCCGTCATCGACCCTGCCACTGGACTCTGCCTGCTCCCTCTGGTAGAACAATCAGGTGGGCTGAATCACAATTTCATTGACTATCAAACTAAACAAACTCTCAAAGAAGTGATGGTGAAAGTAACATGTGGGAAGTACATCGGAATGACTGTGTCCCTATGGGAACTGCTGATGTCAGAATACTTTGATGAACATAAGAGGCAAGACACCCTTCGCCAATACAAACAGGGAAGCCTAACAATAAAGACAATGATAACAATGGTTCTTGAGGTGATTATGACATCAGTGAAAACAACCATGGTCGTCTTCGAGGGAATCAGGGAGACTGTCACAGGAAAGCAGCTGGTGGAGGCCGACATCATTAGCGAGAATGTCCTGCAGGACCTACAAATGGGGAAAAGGACAGTGAAGGATGTCACAGAGGATGAAACCGTGCAATGCTACTTGAAAGGGACAAATAGCATTGCAGGGGTCTTGCTTCCTGATTCTCAGATCATGACCATCTACCAGGCCAAAAGAAAGGGGAAGCTGATGCCAGGAACTGCTCTGATACTGCTAGAAGCTCAGGCGGCCACAGGACACATCATTGACCCCATAGCCAACAGGAAGTTCTCAGTGGATGAGGCTGTAAAGGCAAACATAGTGGGGCCGGAAGTCCACGGAAAGCTGCGTTCAGCAGAGAAGGCAGTGACAGGGTACACAGATCCATACACTGGCAAAACCATCTCTTTGTTCCAAGCCATGCAGAAAGATCTCATCATTAGAGAGCATGGAATTCGTCTGTTAGAGGCACAGATTGCAACAGGAGGAATCATTGACCCGGTTCACAGCCATCGTATTCCTGTCCACATAGCCTACAAGATGGGATATTTTGATGAGAAAATGAATCGGGTCCTTGATGATCCAAGCGATGACACCAAAGGGTTCTTTGACCCAAATACTAAAGAGAACCTCACATACCTGCAGCTCATGGCCAGATGTGTAACTGATCCCAGCACAGGCCTTTGCCTCCTGCCTCTTGAAGGTAAAAGCAACAGAGTCAACATACCAGATAATCTCCAGGGGACGCTCCAAGCCACAAATGTCACCGTAAAGTATGGTAGATTCAGCAGCAAGACACCAACACTGTGGGATCTCATCAACTCTGAATATCTGTGGGAGGATAAAAGGCAGGAACTATTGAAGCTATTCAGGTCAAGGAAGATCACAGTGGAGCAAATCACTGTCACTGTCCTGGAAATCATTGAACACAAGGAGATAAAGCATCAAGCTGACCTTAACTTTGAGGGTCTGAGGGGAAATGTCTCTGTTGCGGACCTCTTAAAGTTAGACATTGTGGACGAAAAGACATACAACGGTCTGATAGAGGGAAAACTGACAAACACTGAGGTAATGAAGATGGACAGTGTGAGAACCTATCTGACAGGAAACAGCTGCGTAGCTGGGGTGATACTTCAACCCTCCAATCAAAAACTGAGCATCTATGAGGCCAGGAAAAGGGGCATTGTGACCCCTGGCACTGCTCTCTGTCTCCTGGAGGCACAAGCTGCCACAGGCTTCATCATCAACCCGATTCTGAACCAAAAACTGACAGTGGAACAGGCTCTGAAGGAGAAGATCATTGGCCCAGAACTGTACGAAAAGCTTTTGGCAGCGGAGAGGGCAGTAACTGGCTACACAGACCCATACACTGACAAGAAGATCTCTCTTTTCCAAGCCATGAAAAAAGACCTGATTGTAAAGCAGCACGGAATTCGTTTACTTGAGGCCCAGATTGCCACAGGTGGCATCATTGATCCATTGAAGTGCCTTCATTTGCCTCTCGAAGTTGCATACCGAAAGGGATACTTTGATGCAGAGCTTAATCAGATTCTGTCAGATTCCAGTGATGACACAAAGGGATTCTTTGACCCGAGGACGGAAGAAAACTTGACCTACATGGAAATGTTGCAAAGATGCACAAAGGATGCAGAAACAGGCCTTTTTCTCCTGCCACTGACAGACAAAGCTAAAACACTGAAAACAACTGAGAAAATGTACACAGATGAAGAAATAAAACAGGAGTTTGAGAAGACAACTGTTAGTGTTTCAGTGGGCCGTTATTTGGGAAAATCAGTCTCTCTGTGGGATTTGATACATTCTGCATACTTCACAGATGATCAGATACTCCAATTCATTGAACAATACAGAACAAGGAAGACAACTACACAAACCATCATAACAGCGGTCACTTCAACCATAACCAAACTGGAGCAAAATGAAACTCTCAAAACAACAATGGGTCTGAGAAAGCCCATCTCTGCACAACAACTACTGGACTCTAACATCATTGATTCCAGTGCCTTCAAGAGTTTGGAGGAAGGGAAAATAACTCTTGAAGAAGTGATTCATCTGGAATCTGTGAAGCCATACTTCAGGGGCACAGGAAGTATTGCTGGGGTCCTGACTCAGCCTGCCAAAAACGTAATGAGCATCTTTGAGGCAAAGACACAAGGTCTGCTGACCCCTGGGACTGCACTGGTACTGCTTGAGGCTCAGGCTGCGACAGGGTTTGTCATTGATCCAATCAAAAACAAATACCTTTCTGTTGATGAGGCAGCCAGAGAACAACTAATTGGACTAGAGATGCATGAAAAGTTACTTTCAGCTGAACAAGCAGTCACCGGCTATGTGGATCCATACACTGATGCAACAATATCTCTATTTGAAGCCATGAAAAAAGACCTGATTGTGAAGAGCCATGGGATACGACTGCTTGAAGCACAGATTGCAACCGGGGGAATAATTGACCCAATAAACAGCCACAGATTACCTGTCCATGTCGCCAAGAAGAGAGGATATCTAGATGAAGAAACAAGTCAAATTCTGTCGGACCAGAGTGACGACACCAAAGGATTCTTTGACCCAAACACCATGGAGAATCTAACATACCTTCAGCTGAAAAAAAGGTGTGAGAAGGATTCTAAGACAGGGCTCTTACTTCTACCACTGCATGGAGAAGATGGGAGTGCCTTTCACACAGATGAGAAAACAGAGCTGACATTCCAAAACAAAACTGTGACCATCAACAAAGGGAAATTTGAAGGCAAACAAGTGACACTGTGGGAGGTGCTAATCTCTGAATACATCTCAAAACAAAAGAGACAGCAGCTTCTGAAGCAATACAAGTCAAGAGCACTGACTATAGAGGAAATCACAGATATAGTCAACACAATAATAACAGAAGTGACATCGAAAGAAAGAAAGTTCAAAGGGCTAAGAAAGCAAGTCTCAGCAAGTGAGCTGTATGAGTCAAAGATCATCTCCAAGGATCTCTTCACTCAGATTATTCAAGGAGAGGTGACTGAAGAGCAGGTTGATGGGATGGCATCAATTCAAAAGTACCTTGGTGCAACTAACTGCATTGCAGGGGTAAGAGTTGAAAGCACCAAACAGATCATGAGCATCTACGAGGCCAAAACCAAAGGCCTTCTGACCCCCGGCACCTCTCTGGTTCTACTGGAGGCCCAGGCTGCCACTGGATTTGTTATTGACCCAGTAAAGAACAAGAAGCTCTCTGTAGAAGAGGCAGCAGCTCATGGTGTGGTTGGGAATGAGTGGAAAACCAAACTGCTTTCAGCAGAGAGGGCAGTCACTGGATACGTAGATCCGTACACAGGAAACACCATCTCTTTGTTCCAGGCCATAAATAAGGACCTAATTGTGAAGGACCATGGAATTCGTCTCCTTGAGGCCCAGATCGCCACTGGGGGCATCATTGATCCAGTGCACAGTCATCGTGTGCCTGTCGAGGTGGCGTACCAGAGAGGATACTTTGATCAGGATATGAACCGTATCCTGTCTGACCCTGACGATGACACCAAGGGCTTCTTTGACCCCAACACACAAGAGAACCTCACCTACCTACAGCTTGTGGAGAGATGTGTGAGAGACCCTGTTACTGGCCTTAGTTTGCTGGTCATTGTGAAGAAAGGAGAGTTTTACTTCTTCATTGATGAGCAAACAAAGCTAATTCTCAAATCTATGACAACAGCTAAAGCTGGAGGGCAATTCCAGGGACAGACAGTGTCCCTGTGGGATCTCCTCTACACCAAATACATCACTGAGGAGAAGAGGAGAGAGCTTGTGCAGCAGTGTAAATCTGGAGCAATCACTATGGAACGCTTCATGGAGATCATTCTGACAATCATTCAACAGAACACCACCACCACCACCACAACCTGCACACCTGCATTCACAACATGCCAACAACCACAGACACAATTGGAGAAAATCACAGCAACCACCACCACAACAACAACAACGACATCTCAAAGCTTCCATGGTATCCGGAAAGATGTCACAGCTGACGAGCTGCTTGTATCAAAAATCATTGATGAGAAAATCTACAAAGATCTCAATGCGGGAAAAGTCACTGTGACTCAAGTGAGTGAAATGGACTCAGTGCGCAAGTACTTGGAGGGAACCAATAGCATTGCAGGGGTGTTTGTTCAGTCCACCCAACAGATCATGAGCATCTACGAGGCCAAAACCAAATGCCTTCTGACCCCCGGCACCTCTCTGGTTCTACTGGAGGCCCAGGCTGCCACTGGATTTGTCATTGACCCAGTAAAGAACAAGAAGCTCTCTGTAGAAGAGGCAGCAGCTCATGGTGTGGTTGGGAATGAGTGGAAAACCAAACTGCTTTCAGCAGAGAGGGCAGTCACTGGATACGTAGATCCGTACACAGGAAACACCATCTCTTTGTTCCAGGCCATAAATAAGGACCTAATTGTGAAGGACCACGGAATTCGTCTCCTTGAGGCCCAGATCGCCACTGGGGGCATCATTGATCCAGTGCACAGTCATCGTGTGCCTGTCGAGGTGGCGTACCAGAGAGGATACTTTGATCAGGAAATGAACCGGATCCTGTCTGACCCTGACGATGACACCAAGGGCTTCTTTGACCCCAACACACAAGAGAACCTCACCTACCTACAGCTTGTGGAGAGGTGTGTGAGAGACCCTGTTACTGGCCTTAGCTTGCTGGTCATTGTGAAGAAAGGAGAGTTTTACTTCTTCATTGATGAGCAAACAAAGCTAATTCTCAAATCTATGACAACAGCTAAAGCTGGAGGGCAATTCCAGGGACAGACAGTGTCGCTGTGGGATCTCCTCTACACCAAATACATCACTGAGGAGAAGAGGAGAGAGCTTGTGCAGCAGTGTAAATCTGGAGCAATCACTATGGAACGCTTCATGGAGATCATTCTGACAATCATTCAACAGAACACCAGCACCACCACCACAACCTGCACACCTGCATTCACAACATGCCAACAACCACAGACACAATTGGAGAAAATCACAGCAACCACCACCACAACAACAACAACGACATCTCAAAGCTTCCATGGTATCCGGAAAGATGTCACAGCTGACGAGCTGCTTGTATCAAAAATCATTGATGAGAAAATCTACAAAGATCTCAATGCGGGAAAAGTCACTGTGACTCAAGTGAGTGAAATGGACTCAGTGCGCAAGTACTTGGAGGGAACCAATAGCATTGCAGGGGTGTTTGTTCAGTCCACCCAACAGATCATGAGCATCTACGAGGCCAAAACCAAATGCCTTCTGACCCCCGGCACCTCTCTGGTTCTACTGGAGGCCCAGGCTGCCACTGGATTTGTCATTGACCCAGTAAAGAACAAGAAGCTCTCTGTAGAAGAGGCAGCAGCTCATGGTGTGGTTGGGAATGAGTGGAAAACCAAACTGCTTTCAGCAGAGAGGGCAGTCACTGGATACGTAGATCCGTACACAGGAAACACCATCTCTTTGTTCCAGGCCATAAATAAGGACCTAATTGTGAAGGACCATGGAATTCGTCTCCTTGAGGCCCAGATCGCCACTGGGGGCATCATTGATCCAGTGCACAGTCATCGTGTGCCTGTCGAGGTGGCGTACCAGAGAGGATACTTTGATCAGGAAATGAACCGGATCCTGTCTGACCCTGACGATGACACCAAGGGCTTCTTTGACCCCAACACACAAGAGAACCTCACCTACCTACAGCTTGTGGAGAGGTGTGTGAGAGACCCTGTTACTGGCCTTAGCTTGCTGGTCATTGTGAAGAAAGGAGAGTTTTACTTCTTCATTGATGAGCAAACAAAGCTAATTCTCAAATCTATGACAACAGCTAAAGCTGGAGGGCAATTCCAGGGACAGACAGTGTCGCTGTGGGATCTCCTCTACACCAAATACATCACTGAGGAGAAGAGGAGAGAGCTTGTGCAGCAGTGTAAATCTGGAGCAATCACTATGGAACGCTTCATGGAGATCATTCTGACAATCATTCAACAGAACACCAGCACCACCACCACAACCTGCACACCTGCATTCACAACATGCCAACAACCACAGACACAATTGGAGAAAATCACAGCAACCACCACCACAACAACAACAACGACATCTCAAAGCTTCCATGGTATCCGGAAAGATGTCACAGCTGACGAGCTGCTTGTATCAAAAATCATTGATGAGAAAATCTACAAAGATCTCAATGCGGGAAAAGTCACTGTGACTCAAGTGAGTGAAATGGACTCAGTGCGCAAGTACTTGGAGGGAACCAATAGCATTGCAGGGGTGTTTGTTCAGTCCACCCAACAGATCATGAGCATCTACGAGGCCAAAACCAAATGCCTTCTGACCCCCGGCACCTCTCTGGTTCTACTGGAGGCCCAGGCTGCCACTGGATTTGTCATTGACCCAGTAAAGAACAAGAAGCTCTCTGTAGAAGAGGCAGCAGCTCATGGTGTGGTTGGGAATGAGTGGAAAACCAAACTGCTTTCAGCAGAGAGGGCAGTCACTGGATACGTAGATCCGTACACAGGAAACACCATCTCTTTGTTCCAGGCCATAAATAAGGACCTAATTGTGAAGGACCATGGAATTCGTCTCCTTGAGGCCCAGATCGCCACTGGGGGCATCATTGATCCAGTGCACAGTCATCGTGTGCCTGTCGAGGTGGCGTACCAGAGAGGATACTTTGATCAGGAAATGAACCGGATCCTGTCTGACCCTGACGATGACACCAAGGGCTTCTTTGACCCCAACACACAAGAGAACCTCACCTACCTACAGCTTGTGGAGAGGTGTGTGAGAGACCCTGTTACTGGCCTTAGCTTGCTGGTCATTGTGAAGAAAGGAGAGTTTTACTTCTTCATTGATGAGCAAACAAAGCTAATTCTCAAATCTATGACAACAGCTAAAGCTGGAGGGCAATTCCAGGGACAGACAGTGTCGCTGTGGGATCTCCTCTACACCAAATACATCACTGAGGAGAAGAGGAGAGAGCTTGTGCAGCAGTGTAAATCTGGAGCAATCACTATGGAACGCTTCATGGAGATCATTCTGACAATCATTCAACAGAACACCAGCACCACCACCACAACCTGCACACCTGCATTCACAACATGCCAACAACCACAGACACAATTGGAGAAAATCACAGCAACCACCACCACAACAACAACAACGACATCTCAAAGCTTCCATGGTATCCGGAAAGATGTCACAGCTGACGAGCTGCTTGTATCAAAAATCATTGATGAGAAAATCTACAAAGATCTCAATGCGGGAAAAGTCACTGTGACTCAAGTGAGTGAAATGGACTCAGTGCGCAAGTACTTGGAGGGAACCAATAGCATTGCAGGGGTGTTTGTTCAGTCCACCCAACAGATCATGAGCATCTACGAGGCCAAAACCAAATGCCTTCTGACCCCCGGCACCTCTCTGGTTCTACTGGAGGCCCAGGCTGCCACTGGATTTGTCATTGACCCAGTAAAGAACAAGAAGCTCTCTGTAGAAGAGGCAGCAGCTCATGGTGTGGTTGGGAATGAGTGGAAAACCAAACTGCTTTCAGCAGAGAGGGCAGTCACTGGATACGTAGATCCGTACACAGGAAACACCATCTCTTTGTTCCAGGCCATAAATAAGGACCTAATTGTGAAGGACCATGGAATTCGTCTCCTTGAGGCCCAGATCGCCACTGGGGGCATCATTGATCCAGTGCACAGTCATCGTGTGCCTGTCGAGGTGGCGTACCAGAGAGGATACTTTGATCAGGAAATGAACCGGATCCTGTCTGACCCTGACGATGACACCAAGGGCTTCTTTGACCCCAACACACAAGAGAACCTCACCTACCTACAGCTTGTGGAGAGGTGTGTGAGAGACCCTGTTACTGGCCTTAGCTTGCTGGTCATTGTGAAGAAAGGAGAGTTTTACTTCTTCATTGATGAGCAAACAAAGCTAATTCTCAAATCTATGACAACAGCTAAAGCTGGAGGGCAATTCCAGGGACAGACAGTGTCGCTGTGGGATCTCCTCTACACCAAATACATCACTGAGGAGAAGAGGAGAGAGCTTGTGCAGCAGTGTAAATCTGGAGCAATCACTATGGAACGCTTCATGGAGATCATTCTGACAATCATTCAACAGAACACCAGCACCACCACCACAACCTGCACACCTGCATTCACAACATGCCAACAACCACAGACACAATTGGAGAAAATCACAGCAACCACCACAACAACAACAACGACAACTCAAAGCTTCCATGGTATCCGGAAAGATGTCACAGCTGACGAGCTGCTTGTATCAAAAATCATTGATGAGAAAATCTACAAAGATCTCAATGCGGGAAAAGTCACTGTGACTCAAGTGAGTGAAATGGACTCAGTGCGCAAGTACTTGGAGGGAACCAATAGCATTGCAGGGGTGTTTGTTCAGTCCACCCAACAGATCATGAGCATCTACGAGGCCAAAACCAAATGCCTTCTGACCCCCGGCACCTCTCTGGTTCTACTGGAGGCCCAGGCTGCCACTGGATTTGTCATTGACCCAGTAAAGAACAAGAAGCTCTCTGTAGAAGAGGCAGCAGCTCATGGTGTGGTTGGGAATGAGTGGAAAACCAAACTGCTTTCAGCAGAGAGGGCAGTCACTGGATACGTAGATCCGTACACAGGAAACACCATCTCTTTGTTCCAGGCCATAAATAAGGACCTAATTGTGAAGGACCATGGAATTCGTCTCCTTGAGGCCCAGATCGCCACTGGGGGCATCATTGATCCAGTGCACAGCCATCGTGTGCCTGTCGAGGTGGCGTACCAGAGAGGATACTTTGATCAGGAAATGAACCGGATCCTGTCTGACCCTGACGATGACACCAAGGGCTTCTTTGACCCCAACACACAAGAGAACCTCACCTACCTACAGCTTGTGGAGAGGTGTGTGAGAGACCCTGTTACTGGCCTTAGCTTGCTGGTCATTGTGAAGAAAGGAGAGTTTTACTTCTTCATTGATGAGCAAACAAAGCTAATTCTCAAATCTATGACAACAACTAAAGCTGGAGGCAAATTCCAGGGACAGACAGTGTCCCTGTGGGATCTCCTCTACACCAAATACATCACTGAGGAGAAGAGGAGAGAGCTTGTGCAGCAGTATAAATCTCGAGCAATCACTATGGAACGCTTCATGGAGATCATTCTGACAATCATTCAACAGAACACCACCACCACAACCTGCACATCTGCATTCACAACATGCCAACAACCCCAGACACAATCGGAGAAAATCACAACCACCATAACAACAACGATAACTGAAAGCTTCCAGGGTATCCGAAAAGATGTCACAGCTGACGAGCTGCTTGTATCAAAAATCATTGATGAGAAAATCTTCAAAGATCTCAATGCGGGAAAAGTCACTGTGACTCAAGTGAGTAAAATGGACTCAGTGCGCAAGTACTTGGAGGGAACCAATAGCATTGCTGGGGTGCTTATTCTGTCTACCCAACAGATCATGAGCATCTATGAGGCCAAAACCAAAGGCCTTCTGACCCCCGGCACCTCTCTGGTTCTACTGGAGGCCCAGGCTGCCACTGGATTTGTCATTGACCCAGTAAATAACAAGAAGCTCTCTGTAGAAGAGGCAGCAGCTCATGGTGTGGTTGGGAATGAGTGGAAAACCAAACTGCTTTCAGCAGAGAGGGCAGTCACTGGATACGTGGATCCGTACACAGGAAACACCATCTCTTTGTTCCAGGCCATAAATAAGGACCTAATTGTGAAGGACCATGGAATTCGTCTCCTTGAGGCCCAGATCGCCACTGGGGGCATCATTGATCCAGTGCACAGCCATCGTGTGCCTGTCGAGGTGGCGTACCAGAGAGGATACTTTGATCAGGAAATGAACCGGATCCTGTCTGACCCTGACGATGACACCAAGGGCTTCTTTGACCCCAACACACAAGAGAACCTCACCTACCTACAGCTTGTGGAGAGGTGTGTGAGAGACCCTGTTACTGGCCTTAGCTTGCTTTCCCTAAACAAATGAGCACATATCTGCCCTTCCTCCCACCGCGGTGTGTTCCCTCCCATTGTTTAGACAGGGCAGACCTCCTTGACTAGATGTCTTGCCCCCCTGCTTGGAATATTTTGGACTCTATTGATTGCTTTTCAGGGGTTTTGTTGAAAGAGGGTCTGATACTCTGGGAGCCTTTCCGCCTTGTCTGGACTATAATCTACTGAAAACACACTGTCCCACCGCCCACCTTCCTGGACGGATTTCCCTTCCTCCAGATCAGCTCTACAGTGTTGTCCTGGAACAAATGCCACAAAAAAAAGAATTTTCATGAAAAACATTTGGTGACTGTATTCTACAGCTCTGTTTCAGCTGGTATTTACCTCGTTTTTAACAAGAAACTATTTGGGAACTATGTGATAACAACTGGTACTTTCAGGCACATGGTATCTATCTGTTACTAAATGACAGAACCTGGTGCTTGAGTCAGTGAATCTAAAATAAATAGCAAGTGTAATAAATATGCTATTATCATGTAACAAGGGTTTTATTATGTACCTGCTTAATACCAATCATTCAAAATGCATTCCACTGTATTTTCTTTTGTCTAACAACGCTTTCAATCCTGATGAAATTTTAATGTACGGTCAAATAAAAGCGATTTCAAAAGGGCCCTTTGTCTCATGTCTCTTTGTCTCACACTGATCTGATCCGAGAGATAAATGTGATGAATACTGTGATGTGATGTTACCAGAGGTTAACAGAGAGATGACTATGCTCAGACAACCGGTTACCCATTCTAAGTGAGTGCCCACAGGAATGAAGGGTATGCAGACAAGCTTCAATGTTGTTTTAACAATTATTAAATCACCTGTTGTCAGCAGGCATTGTCTGTCAACGCCTAGAAAAGATAACAAGAAATATTCCAATTCAAGTAATCCACTCCAGTCTTACCCTATCTATTGTCTTGTCTGCTAATTTAAGGACTGAGGATATGTCTCCATCTTCTGGATAATTAGTTATACTGGAACTAGGGGACACTGCAGAGAAAATGTTGTCTGAAATATACAACTAAGATTAAACACATCTCATTTACAATCAGAATCACGACCTGCCTAATCAATTAGGTATACATTTCAACAGTAAGTACACATGGTTTTCTACAGGACATGTCCTAGACGTTAATAAACCTGTGTTGGGGTTGCAGTAATAAAAAGAGGTGCATATGGATATCACATTTTATTTCCAGTATCTACATATCAGCATCGAGCAACATTTACGTCATGTTATTTAAAGAAAGTCCAGTATCAAATCAATGTGGCAACACACAATTAAGCAAAACATCCGAAGCAAATACAACACATTTGTATTTTTCAAGTTTTAGTGGTCCTGGAAATACAATGAAAATACATGTAAACATTGAAAACAACATAAAAAGGTGCTGTTAAGAGGTCTGTTCATAAATGTATCATAGTCAAATGCTGTGAACAGTTAAAAACTTGAACAATTAAAAAGGTTTTGTAAGGTTTCCTCCTCCAGAACAGGCTCCTGAAGTGCTTGTTTATTCTAGTTTGTCCAGCAGCTGGTGGATATCCTCTTGGCCACGATACACTCTTTTGAGTCCCCTGGGAAGGTAGCGGCAGGAGGACAGGTTCAAGTAGTTAAGAACCGTAGACTGGCCGATAATTAACCTGCAAAACACAGAAAACATAAGATTTTCGGATTTTAGACTTTTGAAGTAAATCACATTGCAAGGTGGTTGTTGTTGTGGGCAGGTGTTGTGATTCAAAGTAGTAGTAGTTATTTTTTCGGTATAACATTTTTTTTAATTATGATATCAACTAAATCAGGAGACACATATTCAACACAATAGCTCAAGTTAAAAGTATTGGATTCATTAGTAGTTCTTCCCCATAATAAGCTTTCAGTTGAATGGTGATGGTTGTGGTCTACCTTAGGGCAGATGTAATATATGCCATTTAGCTGACGCTTTTATCCAAAGCGACTTACATTGCAGTGAGTGCATACATTTCAGTATATATGGTCTCAGCAGGAATCAAACCCACGACCTAAGCGTTGTTAGCACCAGGCTCTACCAACTGAGCCACAGAGGACCAGATGTTGTGGTCTACCTGAGGGCAGATGTTGTGATCTTAGTCCCGTTGAGGTTGAGCGATCGCAGGGAGCCGGCACCTGTTCCCTGAGCCAGATGGCCCACAGCCATCTCCAAGTCCTCCTCAGAGAAGAGCTGGTTGGTGAGGTCCAGCTCCTGCAAGGTACTGCTCCATTTCTGGGTCAGCAGATGGAGTCCCTTCCTGGATGCAGAAACCGTCACCTTGCTGCTGAAGTACAGGCCCCAGAACAGACACTCAAGTTCTGGTGAAAACATAAAACAAACAGCACAGAGAACAGTAAGTTAGTTTAGAATATATAATCTGTGTTGTCACTGGTACTTCCTGGTAAATAATCAATGGGGTAGCAAGAGAGTCGAAGTGATATCATGCATTTGATTTTGGGTTAAAGGTCACATGTTGTATCAACAATGGTCTATATGAAAACATACCTGTCGTGTTGTGGACTTATAAAAACATGATAGGTAGAACATGTTCAACTCAGCATCTCAACTATTCTATTCCTATCACTGTGTACAGAGCCACCTAGTGGTGGACGCGGGTATGGCATGTACACAACACAACATAGAACAATACCTTCACATGGGAGAGCAGTGAGGCCGGCTGTTGTTATACGCGAGCAGCCTCGCAGGTCTAGCACGCGCAGCTTGGGGGAGCCATAGAGGATGTTCTTCAGGTCCTGGTCGGTCATGAAGGAAATGGAGGTGGTGGCCATACACAGCTCCTCCAGCAGGGGGAAACCGGCGGTGGAGCCAGACCCATTGCGCATCACTTTGGGCATTGGTATGACATTCAGCATCCGGAAAGTCTGGAACAAACAAGAACAGGTAAGTAAAGCTCAGGTGGTGTGTGTTGGCTGTCTTTCACACCCTACACTACCAGCCACCCACCATGTATTGTTTTATTGTTCTATTTTGTAAATTTGTTATTGCTAATATTTTGGTCTGTTTTAAACCATGGAAACAAATTTAAATAAAGCTTTTGAACTTGAACGTGATGCATCAATGAATGCATGTTTAAAAGCCGTTTTGCCTGTGCATCCTGCTTTCAATTACTTGATCTGTTCCTCTCCAAATTAACATTTAACAACAGTGGATGTTTTAGTACCAAAATCTACTTGTAATAATGATTGGTATGTCATGGTAATAAAATCACTGTCTCTGGTGGGTCAACCCTAAGTACAGCACCTGCAGTTTGGGACAGCCACTTTGTAGAGCTTGGATACAGATGGGAAGCTGGCAGTATCCGCTGTCCAGCTTTGTGTTGATCTCCAGCAGTTGTAACTCAGGGCAGCATCCTCTCTGAAAAAACAACGACATGCAGAGTTCAAATTCAACGACGGATTCAATGATAACGTGTAGAGACTGAAATCATCATCATTCAGGTCTCCTGAATTAGGAATTCATAGAAGGGTCTCCTGAATTAGGAATTCATAGAAGGGTAAACTTACAGAGATGGCAGCGAGAAGTCTGTCATTTCTGGGGCCGTGGGTAAACAGAATTTGTCTTATCTGACTGCCATGGGATTCCAAGAAGGTGACAAGGCCTTCAACCTGTACCTGTGACAACAGCAGAAAACGCTCAGAGATATATCTATCCACTATAACACAAATAAATTCTCCCTACTACAATGATGGTCTGGTGTCAAGTAGCCAAAAACAAAACAAAAAATCACTCCACCACCAGGTAGAGTATTAGGCTGTTATACAGATATATTTTGACAATGGGGTGTGTGTGTGTGTGTGTCTCTGTGTGTGTCTCTGTGTGTGTGTGTGTGTGTGTGTGTGTGTGTGTGTGTGTGTGTGTGTCATCCATTACATGTTTATGAACATACTCTTTGGCCTACCTCTGAGTACTGCACGTTGATGCTATCCAGAGAGCGACAGCTGCCTGCGAGGCTCTGGAAGGCCTTCTCCGTTACGCCGGTACAGTACGACAGCTTTAGTGAACGTAGGTGAGGGCAGGACTGGGACACTACCTACGTTTGGGAACATTTTAACATTTGACATAACAATGTCAACATAACATGTCATTCGGTTCATTTAAAAAAAATCACTTGCAAGTGCATTGATCCAATTGAAATGTAGAACAAGTATCGCGCAACAAACATATTTTGCTAATGGAGGCACGAAATGTTGTGGGTTTGATTCCCGCTGGGACCATATATACTGAAATGGATGCACTCACTGCAATGTAAGTCGCTTTGGATAAAAGCGTCAGCTAAATGGCATATATTATTATTATTATTATTATAACATTGTATAGCCTTACTTCTACAACATGGTCAACTTGTTTTTTCCAGTGATTAAGGGAAAACTCTCTGAGTTGAGAGAACCTGAAAAACAGACACACAGACATGTACAGCAACACCGTACACATTTAGAGAGGCATCGTCAAGGTCACATTTTCAGAAGTCAACCATTAAAACGTTGTAGGAGTACGCGACATCCATCCATTAGACAACCCCACATTTCCTTGCAACCACCGAGCTCACCACTGTGTGAAGTTACCAGGATTTGTATTGAGTACCAAACAACAGGCCACTGACCTGTTCTGCGCGAGCCAGCTGATGGTGTTCCTGATCTTCAGTTCTGTTTTAGGTAACTGGGTCTTGCCTGGTTCTACCCAGCAGTTGCCAACAGAAACAGTCCGCCACAGAGCTGGACTGGCCGCCGCAGCGTTCCATAGGTGGCACACTCTGCCTGCCCTGCATCAGCGGACAGAAAGCAAAGGACATCCTCCATCACCAAAGACATTTGAAATGCCTGTTTATTGATTTAATGATATATGCCTACTTGTGTTGTGTTTGACCTACTGATGATGCACTGTCGATTAGGTTGATTAGGCTGTATCTTTTATACTTCATCATATTTTTTAATTTTATTTTTTAATATGTTTTAGGGCATTTCTGCTTCATTGCGATAGAGGCAGTAGAGATTGACAGGAAGGATGGGTGAGAGAGAGGAGGGATGACATGCAAGATATGTCGAGGGTCGGAATCGAACCAGGAACCTTGCGATTATGTGGTATGCGCCTTATTGTGCTATGCCACGAAGCGCTCCCTACTTCATATTTTATTAATTTTGTGAATATGTACCAAGATGTTCAAATAAATTAAAACCTAAAAGGACAAAGAACTATATATTTTAAATAGATAACTTGGCAGTAAGTATGATCTATGTGCATTACAGCCCGTGTTGATGAATATTTTGAGTTGAATGTACAATTTTCATAAGACACAGATGAGATGAGAGACAGAAAGATGAAATGACACACGACTGAAAAGTAATACTGCAACATGAGATTAACGATACTCACATGAGCAACAACAAAAAAATGCATTACCTGCACAGAAATGGTACGGCACCGTCTTGCTGAACCACCATCTTAAATATATTAACCAACACCTCCACAGGTAGGCTTTGACCCCATCTGTCAAACCCCTCCTCTGAATGGTGAGGTGTGGGCTCCGGGTCAACCTGCTTGACCAGTGGCTTCTTCTTCGTTGGATTACCCTTGGAGAGAACCTTCTTCCTCTTAGCCTGAGTGACCTTCACTCTTCCCTTGATCTTCTTCTTCTTCTTCTTGCCTACCTTCTTCTTTGGGCGCCAGACGTTGTCATACTGGCTGGTGTTGGATATGATCAGAAGCATGTCCTCGCCTTCCTGCACAGTATAGCCAGGTCTTGGGGTGCGAATTACTTTGGACTTTTTCTTTTTGGGTTTAGAAGCGTCCGTGAGTGCAGTGGACTTCCTCTTCAATGGTTGCTTTTTGGAACTGGCAGAGACACTTTTCCTTTTCGTTGATGCCCCTCCTGAGGCACTACTTGATGGAGCACTGACAGACACGCCTGGAGAAGAAGCAGCACCATCCCCTGACTCCATCTTCAATAGGTCCCAAATGGTCACCTAGCCCACAAAAGCACTGGACACAAATCTTGACTTATCCACGTCTGGAATACACAGAATGAAAACAGTAATCACTCACTGATATGTCACCCAAATAAATTGATGTTGTCTGTTCAAGGAAATATCTTAGAATGGGGGACTGCAAGGGGTAGGCTACTGTTACCTCCATTTGGTAATTAGCTAATGTGGTACTTAGCGGGTATGGTAAAATCAGTGTTGGGGAAGCTACTCTGAAAATGTATTTAATTAGATTACCAATTACTTTACAGGGAAAGAAGTTGAACTACACTAAAGCTACCCTTGAGAGAAATATCAGGCCGGTTTCACAGACAAGGCCTAAGCCTAGTCCTAGACTAAAAAGCATCCTCAGTGGCAATTTGCCATTGAAAGTGTGAATTAGTCCACGACTAGGCTTAAGCCTCGTCTGTGAAACCGGCCCATAGTCTGTCAAACTAAAGCTACTTTGAAAAAGTAGTTGACTACATGGAAACTACTTTATCCAACACAGGACAGTCAGTTACTGAAAGATCCAGTCCAGGTGACAGAAAGCGTGTGACTGAAATCACAGGGAGACAAAAACAATACTGATGTGGAGCAAAGTGGGTATACCGGAGGCAGTAAGAGAAGAAATAGTAGGGAACTTAAGTTCAAGGGTTGGAATAATTGTTAAATTCCACTGTTTTTTTTATTTCTTTTGGAAAAATGTAGCGAATAGTGACAGTAGCTTACTACACCGCTACATGTCAACTACAGGATTTGAATGTAATGTAACTACCACAACGCTACTGCAAAATGCAGTTAAACTGATAGTTGAACCACATGTAGTGGAACTACTCTACAACACTGTAAAATAATAAGCTAGCCTCGTAGACGTGGTGTTCTACTATACCACTCTGGGTAGAACTACCGTTAAGTGTTCTCGTTACGAGGACGAGGCTAGCTGGTATAATAAGCAAGCATTAGCAAGGTGTCTGTATATGTTGTACAGCTGGGGCCGTGGATGTTGTACAGGCTCGGCCTGGTAAAACTGATGGTTTACCCTGCAGACAGGGTTGAAACGCAACCAAACATAAACACAGCTGAGCGTCACGACACGACAGCTTGCTTTAGCTCTACTTTCGCTAAAATAATAATAATAATCACAAGACGATATTTCAGGACTTACTTTATTAAAACGCCATATTATTACCAACACCATCTGATTCATCGAGTATTTCAGCGCTTCATTCCGTGTTAAACGTGTGTGGAGGGCAGACGGCTAGCTAGCTAGCTACAACAACAATAGCGTCCTCCATGTTTCTCTGACCCACAATGCATTTCAAACGCAGAAGGCCCGCATTGGTCGAGATGGCCACACTGGCCCCGCCCCCTCGACAGTATTATCCAATCATGTCTGAGCCAGTGATTCCGGCCCGGGAGAGCGGAGACCGGACAACAACATCGCTGGAGGCGCCATGTGGAAACTTTAGTCTGAAGCTGCACAGCATTTTATGACTAAATGAAAACACGGTAGGTGGCGTCGTGTTCATTTATATGCAGAGAAATGCCGTGTATTATCAGGAAAAAAAGCTGCTACTGAAACAGAAGAGAAAAGCATGCTGGCTAAAAGCTAGCTATGCTAATGATAAGCAACGCTGTCTGTTTCCTGAGTGAGTTCTCCCTGCAGCGAGCTTATGCCAGAGAAGCTAAATGTGCTAGCTTTGCTAGCGAGCCAACGTTAGAAAAACTGATAGATGAAATCGCAAATTATTTCCAAGCGTTGAGATATAACATTATCAGAACCTGCTTAGAACCAGTTGTATTATGTGGTTAGCTTAGCTAGCACCTAAGTACTTTATGTCACACCGACTAGCACTGCACCAGTAATAGTATGAATATTTTGTCAAAATTTCACGATATGTCACCTTTTTTTAACCATTTATCCAGGGAAAACAGCCTTAGAGGTTGTATCATATGATTCTATCAGTATAACAGAAGTAGCTAATGTTAGTTTAGTTGACATTGGTTATTGTTTTTTTTGTTTTTGTTGACGTTGCTTGTCTGACCTGTATTTTGAAGCTGATGACGTCCCTCCAGAGGTTCTGAGTGTTTGTGTCTCACGCAAACAGCCATGGAGGAGGAACAGGACCTCACTCTGAGTGGAAACGCTGCCGTTGCTGATGCTGAACTGAGTGAGTGTCCACCTTGTAGTTTAGAAGGAACTAGCAGTGATCTTTTCTTGTATGTATTTATTTTTGATGTATAATGAATAAGGTACTACTGAATAATTCAAATGCTATTTCATACTGTTCAGAATTATCAAAAGTCATTATCCTCATGACCCCTTTTAGCACATCTTTATTTATCACTTAGTGCTAAATCATATCTAGGCCTCGTTAGAATCAGTTGTTTATTACATTGTCATAACATCTCGTATAACTGTTGTAACAACGTAATAACACATTTTACAACTGTGTCGTAACAATGCAATAAGGCCTCGTCTCTTGTAATTGCGTTGTGACAATGTAACATTTCTTTCAGGGGATGAAAACTTCAGGAAGCTTCTGGAGGACTTTTCTGGATCTCAGACTGGGGAACAACTGGGATTGGATGAGAAACCATGTAGAAACAGACTCTTGATTCAAGTAGGACTAATGAAGGAGGACAACCAACTGAAATGGGAGGCTGTAGTGGAATGGCTTCAAAAGATATTCCCAATGTATCAGTCTGCTGATTTCCGTTGTCTTATTGAGAGAGGCGTTGCTACAACTTTGAGTTTAGGAGGCGACGCACGGCTAGCCTTCCTCGAGTCGAATGTGAACTTTGAATTCGTCGGGCCGATATGTGACAGCATTGGAGTCGGGAGAGCAGATCTCTTGGAGATGACGGATTTCTCTGAGCGAGCCGAGTCCATTGAAGTAACGAATGGTTTGATACTGGAGTTGAGCAACTTTGTCATCAGGGAAAAAATAGACCCCATCATCTTGGTCTCTTGGCTACGAAATTTCAACCCCCAGTTCTGTGGCAACGGCAACATTCAGAAAGCCAGCAAAGTGCTCCAGTCAAAGCTGAGGAAATTCAGACTGCATTATCGTAATTACCAAACAAGGAGGCAAAGGAGGAACGCGAAGATGGAACACTTTCTGCAAAGTCCGTTTGAGCTCGTCTCCAGTGACGACGAAGGAAAGAGATCAGTCGGGAAAAAACGTGCGACAAAGAGGGGCGACAAGTCAGCAGTGAAGGTCATCAAGGAGGAAGACGAGGCTTACGCCGTAACGCCACGCCAAACGGAGGAAGACAACGTTTGTTCCGTGGTCCAAGTGAAGGAGGAATGTCCGAGTAATGAAAGCCTCCCCATGGTTCTGACCTCTGCTGATCCGGTAGAGAATCCCGACGCAAGCAAAGGAGAACCCCTCACGCTGCTTGACATCGCCATGCTCTCTGTGCAAAAGCTGTCGAGTGTGTACGGCGGGAAAACTGACGCCTCGAAGCAGGTTTCCCACGATCTTCTCAAGAACCAGTACACCCTGACGTGTAAAGAGAACGCAGCCATGAAACGATTTGACGAGAAAGTCTTGTCCCTTAAGGAGCACCACTCGCTGGCCACGCCCTTGCATTTTTTACACTGCCACGCCCATTTTCTCGTCGACATGCACGAAGCCATCGAACAGCAGATGATGAGCTTCGAAAGCGAGATCATGACGTCGACGGGGGAAAAACTAGGCCGCGACCGGATCCCGAAATTCGACGGTTTCGTGAACTTCACCGAAAGCAACACGTCGCGCTTCATCCACATGGCCTGTGACATCCTGAGCCCACGCGCAGCGGCGAACCACAACTACAGGAGACACTGGGTAGCGTTCTGCGACGAGAAGAACAACCCCTCCAAGCTGGCGGTCAACCGATCGAACCGGTTCAACAACTACTTCGAAGCGGCAGCCGGTCTGGTCCACCACCACGGCGAGATCGCCCTCTTCTTCTCCGACCTGCTGTTGCTGGACAACGACAGCTGCCCGAACATCATCCTGGAGAGCGTCACCGAAGACGCCAACGATGGCGTCATAAAGGCCCTCGTGTGCGTCCTCGCCATCATCTACTGCAAAATACTGGGTCCTTATTGGCAGTTGCTGAAGAGCGGGGGAGAGTACTCTCTCTTTAGCCAGTACATACTCTGCCTCTACCAGAAGCTCCTGGAGTGGGCCAAGGACGCATCGTCCCTCCTCCAGCCGGAGAACGTCGCAAATGTGTTCCTCCAGGTTCCTTTGCAAGAGCAGACGTTTGATGGCGTGTTCACGTTCTGCGGCCCGGGGAACATGCACGTTGACCTGATAAGGGTCTGCCTGCAGAAGATGGTGAAGGTGATCGCTTCGGTCACGGAGGCCAATCTGATGGACTTTCTGCCCGGAGGCGCGCACTCTCAAAACCCCCCGCTGGAGCTCTCCACGAAGCTGATGACCTGCACGTTCTCCACCCTGATGGCGGAATACCCCTTCGGCCACGCCTACCCGTACAAAAGGAAACGGCCGGATCAGTCCGCTAAACCTCTCGCTTCCACCGAGGAGGACGAGGAAGACGAGGAGTCGTCCAGCGAGTCTGAGAGCGACGAATGTCCGCCGCGACCCGCCAAGAGGGCCGCACACGCGAAGAGAGGTGGGGCCCGCCACGCCAAAGCGAAGAGGCGCCGCGAGGGCAGGGCGAAGAAGAGCGGCCGGGCGAAACCGCTCGGAAGTGCGAGGAGAGATCCCGCTGACAAGGCAACCGACAACTACGCGTACAGGAAGGAAATCATCGCCGCCGTGGCGAAGAACGGCGGGTCTTGCGTGTGCAAGAGTGATGTCGACGAGTTGCTGGGACGGTTAGCGGGGGCGAGCCACGCCCAGAAGAGAGAGGCGATCCGGTGCGAGATCAGTTACCACAAACTGATCCTCGGCTGCAGAGACCCAAACCTGGTTCACATCGGTTTCTCTCTCACGGACATGGTCGCCAAACTGAAGAGCGTGCTGCCCGGGGAGGACGGTGGTTGGAGTAGCAGTTCAGCCTCGGGGTCGTGTGAGGAGGATGACACTGCCCTTACGACCACAGAGTCTACCGATGCTCCTCAAACTGGTCTTGAGCATGACACTGACAACAACACTCATCAGTCAAGTATTGACATGGCAAACAGAAAGGATATTACCTTTCAAAATTACAGGGAGAACTTTGATGAATTTCCATACATATCATAGCAAGTTACGTTACGTGTCATGTTTTGCAAAAGTCTTGTGAGGTTGGCCTGGGAAGCCATTTTGATATGGCATGTCTTGATATGAACACCAGGGCCATTTCATTGATTGTTGATCACTCATTCTTGCATGTAACACATCCTTGACCGAGCAGCACCCATGAAGTCTGTGCAGTAGACTTGTCGGTATCACTAATTAAATGCCTTTTGTGCCTGGTAGACAGGAAAACAGCTTGTGAAAAGTCCATCCTAAAATGATCTGTTTATTGATATGCATTCTAAACAGACATCACTTAGAACCCCATTATGAAGTCACATTTATCTGTGCTGATGAATCACCCTTTTGCCATCCTAAAGTATATTCCTTATCTATGCTGAGGATTATGTATAAAACTTCCTGTTTTTATTCTCATGAAAGTTTTTTTTTTTTTTTAAAGAATGTTTTTTGTTATTTCTATTTTTGAGAACATGGTTAGAAAATAAAATATTTCGTTTACTTTTCCAATTTGTGTCTGGTTTCAGTGACGAGATTAATACACGTGTCAACATGTAACATACAGGTCAACATATAACACAGTATTCATGGTTTCTTCATGTATAATATAATATCTAGGGGTGCTTACAGTCTGATGTTGAGTCTTATGTTGAATTCAACCAACTTCAACAAATACTGAAGTTGAATCCATGAAATGGCATATTTTACTACTACCATTACCTCTGATATGTTTATTACATTCCGATAGGCTACAGCATCATTTAGTCTGGAGTATGGGTTATGTGTTGAATAAACCGTCAACTGTTTTGAGACTTGGTGTCATGTGCGTTGTTAGTGTTTCATAACACTTCCATACAATATATTCACCTACAAGGCTGCTTTGTGATTGACTAATAGGCCTAGTCTCACTTTTCTAAGTACATGGTTGTGAAAACCGAGTACGTAAGGATGCTGCAACATTCTTGGGTGTTTCTGAGATTACAGCTCAGTCGGGCAATGAGTTCGTTCATTATGTGTGATGTTATTGTACTTGAAAAGGGGCGGGTGGGAGACGGCAAGTTGTATAAGGAGCAAATCAAGTCTTACTTCATTTACAGACGTGGGAGAATCCTATGCAATACGAGTCAGTGCACTTGATTTTCTCTCTGGCGGACTGACTTGGTCCTCCGATCCGCCCCGGCCGCGCGGAACTGCGTTAATGTCTCATGTGCCGCTCTGTACCGGGGGCCGGAGCGGGTGAGCAAGGAGGTTAAATCGCATGCACCACATTTCCTCTGAAGCGCGTCCCCGCCCCTAAAACCGACCAAACCGGCGCTCTTACGACGTAAGGGGCGGAGAGCAACCCATTATTTGCGTAACTGCGCTCCACGATTCATTTGTTTTCCTACTCTATTACGCCCAATCCCGATCTTGCCGGCGGATCTTTTCAAGAGACACGACGTGTTGCTCACATGGCACCGGCCCCAAGCGAACTGTTTTGAAACGAAAAAAGTACGTCTCCTGACTGGTCTTCTTCGCGGGATGGATGGAATGGCGAGTACGTGGTGGAGCGGTGCGGCGATGACCCACGTCCTTGTGGCTCTCTTCGGCATGGGCTCCTGGGTTTCCGTCAACTGTCTGTGGGTTGAGCTACCCGTGGTTGTCAACGTTCTGCCTGAAGGTCAGTAGAGTTTAAACTGTTTTTCTTTCATTCTCTCTCTCTCTCCCCCCCCGCCCCTCTCTCTTTTATGTTGTGTCTTCGTCTTCATGCTATATGTTGTTGTTTTTTATACGTGTTATATGTTGTTGATGTACATTAATCTATAGGGCTCATGAATTCACTGCACACGAAGAACATAATTGCAACTTAGACACAGGTAGTAATGATACAAGACTATAGTAGTACTCTATTAAACCCCAATAAATTTACAGCAGCAAAAACGGTCAGAAAATACAAAAACACAGCAAACAAGCAAACAAACTATCAACATGAGATATGCCCATAAGCCACGACAACAGGGTCAGGGTCATGTAACTGACAGTCTGACTGACAATTGTTTCTTGTTTGAAGGGTGGAACCTCCCTGCCTATCTGTCAGTCCTCATAGCCCACAAGACAGTCAGGACACACACACTGTAACCTAGACTGTGACAGTCCAACTGACGATTGTTTCTTCTGTGTAGAGTGGAACCTCCCTGCCTATCTGTCAGTCCTCATAGCCTTCGGGAACCTGGGTCCCATAGCTGTGACCATAACCCACCACTGTGCCCCGGGCCGCCTGAACGAGCGCCTGGTCATCCACGGCATCCAGGCGCTGGCGGTCGTGGTGTCGGCCTTTCTCGCCATCTTCTGGTCGGAGGTCGTCACTGTCGCCGGGAAACAGACGTCTGTGCCGTTCCTGCTGCTGACGTTCCTGCTGGCTCTGGTGTGCTGCACATCCAACGTTACCTTTCTGCCCTTTATGTTCCGGTACCCGCCCCAGTACATTCGGACCTTCTTCGTGGGCCAGGGCCTCAGCGCCCTGTTCCCCTGCGTCGTGGCCCTGGGCCAGGGCGTCGGGAAGCTGGAGTGTATCGTGAAGAACGGCACGGTCCACCCGAACCACCTGGAGCCGAACTTCCCCGCCCAGAACTTCTTCTGGTTCCTGTTTGTGATGCTGGCGGTCTCCGCCCTGTGCTTCCTGGCTCTGACCCGGCGATCGGCGGCGGTGGAGCCGGCGGCGTTGACGCAACAGCCGGACACCCCCGACACGCCTGTCTCCACGGACGGCGGCGGCGGGGAGGAGGAGGAGGAGAAACACCCGCTGCAGAACGGAGGGACACCGGTGTCAGAGGACCAGGTGGAGGTGGAGAAACAGGACCCGACCTTCTGGACGCCACGGAACATCTACCTCCTGGTGCTGCTCGGCTTCTCCAACGCCCTGACCAATGGCGTCCTGCCGTCGGTCCAGAGCTTCACCTGTTTGCCCTACGGCACCATGACCTTTCACCTTTCGGTGGTGCTGGGAAACATTGCCAACCCGCTGGCCTGTTTCGTAGCCATGTTTGTCCTCTGCAGGTGGGTGGGTGTGGCAGGTTGTCCTCTGCAGGTGGGTGGGTGTGGCAGGTTGTCCTCTGCAGGTGGGTGGGTGTGGCAGGTTGTCCTCTGCAGGTGGGTGGGTGTGGCAGGTTGTCCTCTGCAGGTGGGTGGGTGTGGCAGGTTGATGGAGTTACACTGTCGATTGATATAAGTATAAACACACTGTTGTATGAATATTTAAAGCAATAAAGGTTTTATTTGACTGTCATTAATACTGTTCTTCTTCTCCTCTCCTCCTCTCTGTGGCAGGTCGTCAGCTGGCCTGGGCGCCATGGCAACAGGGGGCGGGCTGTTTGCGGCGTACCTCATGGCCTTGGCCGCCCTCAGCCCCTGCCCTCCTCTGCTGGGCCCTCCTCTGCTGGGAAACCCTGTTGGCAAGTCCTTGGTGGTCAGTTATTTTGTGTCCAGTTATGTCCTGTAAATGAATACCAGTGCCTTTTCAGCGTTGTTGTTTTAGTGTACTGTATTTACTCACTTTGCCCCTGCTTGTGGAGTGGCCTTTCACTAAAAAGCATTCACCATTTTAGTCTAGTTATTCAAATGTGTGTTGAGCTAGTTACATTTTAAGTGTTTAACTGAAACCAGGGTATCTTTTTCAGGGGAGCCCTGCTTGCAAAGATGAACCAGATCATAAATGTACAGTCAAGTTACTAACATAATACAATTCATTACATATCGATTACAAAGGCAATTTACACAATATAATCAATTAAAACCTTTATCAAGGTCTTAAACTGACCAAGTGACACAAGATAATCTAGCTTTTTGAAGGTTGTTTTGTGTTTCTTTAACCATAATTCCAGTCACAGTGCGTTCCCACCATTCCAACCCACTGCGGTAATGATTGTTTGTCGGCTAAAGCTAGATTGTGGCTAACTGACCCAACTTTGAGCTGTCATTAATTTTAATTGAGATGATTGATCACCTGCCATTTTAAATACGCGTGTTGGTCGGTTGAATGTTTTTCCCAAGGTGAGCCACAGATGTTTTTAGCTGCCGGTGTTTTGTTGATTTCAGTTGCTCTGCAACTACAGTTATTCAGCCGTTACTTTAAAGCCTTTTAAGTGGTTCGACCAGCTCTTCCATCCTATTGATTATGAAAGAGCGTTTGTTAGTGTTTATAGTATTTCCCCTCACTTGCCTGGGTTATCATGCACGCTATGTGTGCCCTGGTCTGCCCTGACAGTCTGTGCCTGTCTGACCCTCTGCAGGTGGTGTCCTGGATCATATTCACAGGGGTCTTCTCCTACCTGAAGGTGGTGATCGGGACCCTGCTCCACGAGGCGGGCCACGCGGCCCTGCTGTGGTGTGGTGTCTTCATCCAGGCTGGCTCTCTCATCGGGGCTCTCTCCATGTTCCCTCTGGTCAGCATCTACCACGTGTTCTCCGCATCTCAGGACTGCGTGGACAACTGCAGTTAGGCACCAGCACTTGAGCCACAGCTAAGGGGGAATCAAGCTAAGAGTTGAGCCATGAGGAGTAAACACACACACCCTCTACTAGGCCGAAGAGATGGCCTAGCAGGGGAGGCTGGTGGAGGTAGAAATCGTCCTCCGATTTCTGCCTCCCCTGGCGAGAGGAAAAGCATTCCTGGGTTAACGGGAGCATTGAGTTGCTGTGTACTGGCTAAGTGTGTGTCCCGCAAGTGCTTTTAATTGCGTTTTTAAAACACTCCGATTTCTTGGGTTTACAATAGTTGAATGAGCTGCTATTGGGTGTTTCCACTAACTTAAATCATGTGAATAGTCTGATTTGCTCAGGGACTGACTGAATCAACAACACACACGTATCCCCTGCGGACTGTTGTCCCGTGGCCTTGAATGATAGGAATAAGAAACCCGCACGTTTGAAATGTGCCTTTTTAAAAGACCTGTCCAATACGACAAGCACTTCTCATCGTCACGTTAAGCACCAGATATTAATGGATGTGTGAAAATGAATGCCATGTGCCAACGATTTACTCCTTTGCTGAAAGCAATGATTTACTTGTGTTCCAATTTTTCCACTTGATCTTTTAGGCTAGCCAATCTGAATCTTCCATGTTGTTTACATCATTCCACAATGCGGTCAGAAAGAGCGGGTGTTTGCTACGTTGACATTGAAGTTTCGCTTTTAGAGAGGTTGAAAATTACTTTTGGGAAAGGGTCATTCATTATGACGTTCTATGTACTGTGGTAAACCAGGGGAGGCCGGTGGAGGTAGAAATCGGAGGACAGGCTCATTGTAGTGGATGGAATGGAATGCATTGATTGAATACAATGAGCTTGTCCTCCGATTTCTACCTCCATCAGCCTCCCGTGGTGGTAACAATATCAGAATCTGTGTCGTTGCAAATGTAATAATCCACTGTGTGGAGAAGAGTTGTATCCATAAGCTATCGTACTGTGTCGTGTCCTTCTCTGTCTGATGTCCATTGAAGCCTATTTCTCGTTGCTCTGTACAAACATAGGTAAAAATGACCCATTTTGATTTACCTTTTAGATTACTTGACCATGTTCAGTTTGATACATTTTCTACTAACAATTGCATTTCCTGCATTAAAGTTATAACTGTTATTGACTTTCAATCAATGTTATCAAATGATACATATTTGAAAATGTTTTGAGTTCTTTGCCATTCCAAATTTAAGATCAGTTAAAGTTAACAACATGTACTAGCAGTTAACAACAAATGATGGGAAAACAAGGGATACTGTCTCGTTAGCTTTTCAAGGAATAAAGGATCACTTTTATGCTACACCGTAGTACCTCCTGCAACGATGGTTATATTGGGAAAACTTGACTTCATGTTGAAAATGTGGAAATTATTTCAATGCAAAATGCCATGACTTTTTTTATGTTAATACTAATGTTTTGTATGTAAACTTGAACTTGATTGAACTAATATTAATATGAATTAATATGTGATTATTTTTTAATATTTCTATGGCTTTTTTATGTCAAATGATAAAAGGAAACAGCTTGTTTTGGATTGCCTTTGAAATGTGTTTTTTTCCCAAATTGAATGTTTGATGATAAATGTTTTCGAATGCTTTGAAGAAATTAAGAAAAAATATCTTGAAAAATAAAGATGTGGCTTCCTTTGATGTTGAAGCACCACTTTAATGCACACAGTTACCAACTGCAACAGAAACACATATTGGTTTATAAGTAGACTACATTAATTAATTAATTCATATTCTACATGTTTGGTTGGGCATTGAGGCCTCAACCTAAAACATGAAATGTGGAAACACCGGTAATATGAGAGAACTCATGGTCATTTTCTTTAGACCACGTACGTCGTTGACCTTGCGGCTAAGTAGTTACACAGTGCCACGAAATGACAGTTGTAGGAAGGGTGTACACTGGATAGCAAGATTGTGTCGTCTCTGGAGACTCGTTAAAGCTCCACACAATGAAGAGTGCCAGGAATGGCCTTCTATAAGGTGTGTAACATTGTTATTTGTTAAACAGGTGAACAGAGGCCCAATGTAAACCACAGGTGGGGTTTTTTCCTCATCCTGTTGTTCCTATACATTCTCTAGTCTGGAAATGAGCTCTGCCATTATGTACAGAGTAACACAAGAGTTGAGATGTTGTGTTAATGTTTACATGAGGCTGCTGAGGCTTGTGTTGTTGATTGCTAACTAAATGATTGAATTTCGAGTCACTCTGAAAAGATTCAGTTATGCATTGTGCTTTCCAATCGAGGTCTGTTAGTGTATATGTATACAAATGGAGAGGTTCAAGGCCTTTGCAAAATACCGCAGTCGAAAGAAAAAAAGTGTATGAGACAAAAAGTGTATGAGACATGCAAAACACATCATATCGCCCCCCCCCTCCCACACACACACACCTGTACCCCCCCCCCACCTCATATCAGGCCTCCCCTCCCACCTGTCCCCGCCCCTCCTCATATAATCTTGTTCATTATGACAAAACTGATCCGAGATCTGCACTTCTGCTCTGAGACGCTTTGTGAAGACCCCTGGTATCAAACAGCTATTAACACCAGGCCTATTTTGCTCTGTGTGTTTCGGTTCGGTCAGTGTTCCAGTAGATGTCACGATGCTGCCCTACATGTAGACTGACTTTATTAAGTTATTTTTTGGTTAATTTTTCACCTGCGGTTGCCGTGGTTACGAATTAGATTTCAAGAACCACCTGTGTCTGAGCTCTCTCTCTGTCTGGCAGTTTATCAACTAATCAGAGTGAACTGAGTGATTTTTTTTTTTTTGAATTATTAAGAAAATTCACTATACAAAAGATAAATACAATTGAAAACACAGCAAAAAACATCTTAAGCCTTGAACTCATAATCATTTCCACTCAGATTAGTTCCCAAGTTCTCCTTAGAGAGAATTACAGAAATCTTTATTCAAGAATGTGTTGGCCCACTCAAACGAAAGTGAAGCTGTTAGTTGTGTAATTGCAACGTGATATCTTTCAAAAAAATCTGAATATCCTCTGTGCATATTCAGCAGGTAATTATCCACAACATAATCTGTTAAACAAAGCTGTGTCATGGTTGGCTAAAACAAGCACACCCACCGAGCTAAGGAGTATAATCCTCTGGCTACTCCAGAGTAGGAACAGTATAGGACCAGGACGTTGCCTTTTCTCTCTGTGGACCGCTGAACTCCCTGTCAGCCCGCCTGTACATGTGAGTACCTGTGCAAGGATGAAGGCTATTTTACTGTTGTTTTCTGCCTTTGTTCCTCTCTGAAATGTAAGATCTTCGCTCTACCATCTTCGGTGGGTTTACTTTGCTCATCATTCAATTGTCTGGTAAAAAAAAGAAAGAAAAAAGGTAAAGAGGATGGAATATGTTTTTGAATGTGTTTTTTTTAGGATTATGCTTGAAGGTTGTAATATTTATACTTATGTGATTGAATCTGTCTGTTCACAAAATAATGTGTTGGCTATATTCTGGTGTTAGATGTTGAGTGTAATATTGATAATGTTTGCCTTATGCAAAGCCTGACAATGTTATTGCTGTTTATATACTGTATATCAGGGCCTAGAACATCTGTTACAATGTTAGCTAATGTCTTACTTTCATCTTATCCACCATGTGGCTTTGAGGAGTCTGAAACATGAAACCTGAATTCCCTCCAATTGTTTTTCACTTCTTGTTTCTGCATCAGATCAAAGACACTCAGCGTCAAGCCGCTTTCCCTGTCAATAAACAATGCCTTCCTTAGATGTTTTCATAGAAGTTATCCAAGACTTGTCCAAGTAACCGGTGTACAGCAGGGGGTCGTTGATGCTTATGTACCTTTTGTCTCCTTGATGGTGAAGTTTTAGGTATTTGAAGTCTTACATAAGGTCAAGCCTGGCAGCGGACTACTTTGATTACCGCATTGGTTTAATCTTGATAACACAACCTCTTTTAGTAAACTGTGGGGGTGGGTTTTGGCAATAATACAGTAATGTACAGTACCAGTCAAAAGTTTGGACACACCTTGCCAAGAGTGTGCAAAGCTGTAATCAAAGCAAAAGGTGGCTACTTTGAAGAATCTAAAATATAAACCATATTCTGGTTTGTTTAACACTTTTTGGTTTATTACATAATTCCATATGTGTTCCTTCATAGTTTTGACGTCTTCAATATTAATCTACAATGTAGAAAATAATAAAAATAAAGAAAAACCATTGAATGAGAAGGTGTGTCCAAACTTTTGACTGGTACTGTACATTAAAATAACTAATTTAGTAAATAAATGGTAAATAGATTACAATGCTTTAGAATGTGTCATACAGTATACTGTTTACTTGTAGACTGCAATCTCCCCCTCTTTGCAAGCATGACCAATTAGATGATGAATACATCTTTTGATGCTCTTCTATTGATGCTCTTCTATTATCAGTGACATAACCTGGGGTCATTGGGTGTTTTGGGTCACACACAGACACACACACACACACAGACACACAGACACACAGACACACACACACACTTGTGACCGACCCACTTGTGATCAAGTTGCTGCAAACAATCCTCGCACTCTTGAGTTCCTCACATGGGTCTCGAACCTACGACCTCTGAATTTCCAACACATGTGACCGTCCAAAACACCCATGTAAACAAGCTACACCACTGAACAGCAGCCGATGGAGCGAGAGGGGATATTTCAACTTGTGAGGAGTGAGATTAACACTTTATCAACTCGGTTGCACTCACACACACACACACACACACACACACACACACACACACACACACACACACACACACATACACACACACACACACACACACATACACACATACACACACACACACACACACACAGATACACACACACACACACACACACACACACAGCTCATGTCTGAGTGGCACCACGGTTCTCCTCTCCTGATTTAACCAATCGATCTGAATACATAAACATCAACAACATGTATATTTTCCCCAGACAGCACTGATGGTTACTGTGTCTGTGTCAGTCAACAGTAAAATAGTAACATTTTACAACATAAACACAATACACTGTCTGGAACCTCAGGTACGAGATCAACACTAGCATGCAGGACAGGTGGACCAGGGGAGATGTGGCGCAGCTGTAAAGCCTTTTATTCTGACACTCTTCTCTCAAGGAGTAGAATCAGTATGTTCCTAAATATCCAAATGTAATAATAATAACTGCTCCTACCAAGAAATAACATGTGTTGCCTTTGCTCTCAGGTGAAAAGAGATTCCTCTCAGTTGAAGCCTGGTTAACGTGTGGTAAAGAGAAAATAACTCTACCAACAACAAACATGAATGTCTCACAAACATTTCCTCAGTCACTCCTGGCTGTACTTGTGTGCCATACAAACCTGCATTCCGGAATCCAAATGGATGTTCCGTTTTACAAAGTGACATCACAGTGGAGAAAGGTAGACCTTTCCTCCACCTAAGCTTTTATAGGATAGTGCAGCACATGCTGTTCCGGCTGAGGAGACAAATAGTAACCAAATGCAGCAATAAGTCACTTAGCTTGAAGGAGTATCTGTTGAGAGCAGTTAATCTCTCACTTCAAACTGGTTGTTGTGTCGGACCTGGCATGTGTGTTTATGTGTGTGGGTTTCATGTTTTACTCGTACACGTATCTTCCCAAGCACTACATCTTATAACATTTTAACATTATATTTTGCACTGATTTGTATCTTCACTTCCTTGTTTTTCTGTTGTACATTGTGCATAGCGATCTGTTTGATTATTTCAGTGATTAACTACAAACATTTCTATGTGATTCTAGAACTCCCCCCGTGACACCAAGCAGTGTTCTACTCCTTCTAGAACCCCCAGTCACACCAAGCAGCGTTCTACTTCTTCTAGAACCCTCAGTGACACCAAGCAGCGTTCTACTTCTTCTAGAACCCCCAGTGACAGAGCGGGGTTCTACTCCTCTACTCTACCCAGATCCAACATGTCCCTCTTCACCCACCTGTTGGCCTGCCTGTTCGGCATGGGCTCCTGGGTGTCCATCAACGGCCTGTGGGTGGAGCTGCCCCTCCTCGTCCCCCAGATCCCAGAGGGCTGGTACCTGCCCTCCTACCTCTCCGTGCTCATCCAGGTGGCCAATGTGGGTCCTCTCTTCATCACCCTCATGCACCGCTTCCGCCCGGGCGCCGTGAACGAGACGGCGGTCATCTACGTGATCATCGCGGTGGGCATCGCGGCGAGCTTCCTGATGGCGTTCTTCTGGAAGGAGACGGTGGTCGTGGGGGGCGTCCCGCACAGCGTGGCCCTCCTCGTCCTCACCTTCTTCCTCTCCACGGTGGACTGCACCTCCTCCGTCACCTTCCTGCCCTTCATGATGAGGCTCAAGCCCCAGTACCTCACCACCTACTTCATAGGGGAGGGTCTGAGCGGCTTGCTCCCGGCCATGGTGGCTCTGATCCAGGGGGTCGGGGTGGTCCACTGTGTGAACAGCACACAGGTTCTGAACGAGACCCTGAGCGGCGCCAGCATCTACCAACTCCAGGCCCAGTACCAGCCCGCCAACTTCTCCGCAGAGGTCTTCTTCTTCTTCCTCAGCGCCATGATGTTGGTGTGCTTGGCGGCCTTCCTGCTGCTCAACTACCACCCCGCCGTGGCGCGGGAGAGGCCCAGCGGGCGCTACCCTGGTGGGGCCATGGAGAAGGGAGACGCGGCCCACCGGCAGAAGAACCAGACGGAGCAGAGGCCCATGATCGACCCACTGCGGCGTTCCGACGTGGAGCCCAGGAGCAGCTTCGGGACCGGGGCGTACAGCTGGACGCAGGTCCTGTACATCTTCTCCATCCTGGCCTGGGTCAACGGCCTGACGAACGTGGTGCTGCCCTCCGTGCAGTCCTACTCCTGCCTGCCCTACGGGAACCACGCCTACCACCTGTCTGCCACCATGGCCGCCGTGTCCAACCCCCTCGCCTGCTTCCTCGCCATGTTTTTCCCGATCAGGTACGTTTTGATATCAGATAAAAAACATCTAAGTAAGAATCTTTTAAGAATGTGTTTTTCTCATTCAACTTGATATATAGATATGTACTGCAGGTATAATTTTATTTTATACTTTATAGTACTACTACTATTACTACTACAACTATTACTGTTTCTACTACTACTACTACTAATAATAATAATAATAATAATAATAATAATAATAATAATAATAATAATAATAATAGATGTGTGTAATAATGCATTTAATTCATAACACATTTTTCTGTTGTAAAATCCTCAATAAGGCTGCTCTATTTCACCTAACACTACTCTACACCATGAACCACTTACAGGCCTACTGTCTGATACTGTCACCTTGTCTCCCTGACCGACAGGTCCCTGCTGCTGATCGGGGGTCTCACAGTCATCGGCAGTGGGGTAGGAGCGTACATCATGGGCATGGCAGTGCTGAGTCCGTGCCCCCTGCTAGTCCACGACACAATCGGAACCGTCCTCATTGTGAGTTCACGCACCATAGAGTTATAACCACTAGGGACACTAGAGGGCGCACTCCCCTGAATGGTTCAGAGGTTCAGAATGTAGATTTGAGCTTTAAAACACTGCTAAATGGCCATGATAAATTAGTAGAGATCACGGAATGAGATCGCATGATAAATAATGTTCAGTGAAGACAGTGTTTTTTCGTCCAATCAAAACGTAGCATATTCACGTTTTCAGCGTGGCCAAAAAGGCCAGGAAAATACATATACTGTATATGCCATTCAGCTGACGCTTTTATCCAAAGCGACTTACATTGCAGTGAGTGCGTACATTTCAGTTTTCATGTTCCCAGCAGGAATCAAACCCACAACCTAAGCGTTGTTAGTGCCATGCTCTACCAACTGAGCCACAGAGGACTATGTGCTACACCTTTAAACCATGGCATCCCATAGAGGACCATTGAATAAGCTGATAATACCAAACCTCTGCCTTGCTTTGTCCCTTGCTTCAGGTGGGTGCCTGGATCATCTTAATCCTCACTCTGTCCTATGTGAAGGTGATCATTGGAGTGATCCTGCGCGATGAGGGTCACAGTGCCCTCGTGTGGTGTGGAGCGGTGGTGCAGCTGGGCTCCCTGTTGGGCGCCGTTACTGTGCTCCCATTGGTCAGTGTGTACAGCTTCTTTAAATCAGGAGACCCATGTAACACCACATGCCCCTAAATGAGTGCAACAGTCCAACAACGTTGGGGGTGTCATGTAATGTTGGGGGTGTCATGTAATGTTGGGGGTCTCATGTAATGTTGGGGGTCTCGTTTGCTGTGAGTTTGATGTGCAGTGCCATGTTACAGCTGATATCAATCATGTTGATTCCCTCTCCCTGACTGGGTGTGGATGTACGTCCCACACACCTGAAACAGGGGTTGTTTCAATCGTCGTCAATTGAAGGGATAGTTCACCCAAACTACAGCACAGCATTAGTTAGATGGTCCGGGCCAGGAGGGACTCTTATCACACAGTGCGGTGAAGCAATGGAAAACAAGTGGAACACAGTAAGGATTTCCAGCAAAGGATTTTCAATACTTTCTTGAACCCAGGTCTGCCCTCTACAGGTCTGCACTCAACAGAAGGAATTCAACCCACTCCGCAGGGTGAATGAATGAACCATCTCTTATGGCTCAGGATGATTTGGACCAGTGGAGGCTGGTGGAAGTAGAAATCGGAGGACAGGCTCATTGTAACGCATGGAATGGAATGAGGAATGGTATCAAACACACGTGTGACTACCATTCCTCATTAGGGCTCATTATATTCATTGCCCGTCTGATACCAATCGTCAACCATCACATGCAGTACAATGAGCCTGTTCTCCGATTTCTACCTCCACCAGCCTCCCCTAATTTGGACATTACCCTCTGAATATTTGATCATTTCTCATTGATGCCAATTGATCAGCTGCCTTTAGACTGCTGTCACTATAGCTGTTTTTGGGCTACAGAAACGTACTGTGTATGATTGTATGCAGATGTGCCAGGCAGAGATGACTGTAAGCCAGGTGGTGTCTTAGACGAGGCAAGCTCCATTCATAACACACTTTTCTGTTGTAAAATCCTCAATTGGGCTGCTCTATTTCACCTAACACTACTCTACACCATGAACCACTTACAGGCCTACTGTCTGATACTGTCACCTTTATGTCACCGATATACAGTATGTCCTAGAACAAACTGTTAAAGTGTCATATACGTATTATGAAGACGAATTATTTTTTTTGTTTTGTTTACATGTGTACATGTATAGTTAAAGTATATGCCAAACATATATTGTGGTACATTGTAAGCCTATTACAAATAAAGGAATACAATACTGCAGTTGTGGCTGTTGTTGGCATGGATTTATTGAATTTTTCACATTATTTTATTCTTTTCCTCTTTTCTTTTTCTTTTCTTTTTTTTTTAAATGTGTTTATTGTTATTTTTACTGACTGCTTTTGTTTTACTTTATATGTAGCTATCTATTATTGTTCTCTCCATGGAATGTAGTGTGTTTGAGTACTGAGAAAAGCGCTATAAAAAATAAATGCATTATTATTATTATTATTATTATTTATAAAGGGTATAACAAAAATACTTTGTGTTCAGTACAGTCAAATCTGGCACAATTATATACAATTGATATAAAAAATATATCCACAATGTGAAGTTTGAAAAATATTCTTTAATATTGTTAAGGGAAAAGGACAGTGTCACACGAAAAAGACCAATCAGATTTCATAACGGTAGTTAAAGGTCCAGTATGTAGTTTTGAGTTTTAAAATAGTGTTAAATGGCCACGATAAAGCACACATCTCTCCATATGGATCTATACACACAACTACATCAATTAAAGGTGATAAACTGTTATTATCCACTATTCTTGGTGATACAAGTCTTACAAAGTTTATTACCCTAATATTTGTCCTATTTCACGATCACTGAGGTGATTATAACCCTAACCCTAACCCTAACCCTTCAAAACAGACCAGTAGGTGGCACACAATAGCTGGCCTGCCTCAATGTTTCTCTCTATCCTCTCTGTGAATCTCTACTTTCCCTGCTTGGTACAACACGGACACAACTTTCCCTGAGTCGACAGGTAAAACAGTGGATGCACAACGCTGGCAACGGACAGCAACACAACACACAGAGGTATTACAAAGCAACTCTCTGTGATTTTGTGTATGTGCACTTGCGTCAAAGCTGCCGCGGGACAGCAGCACAGCATCACCATGAGAGAAATGACACGAACCGTATAAATGGCTCGCTGTTTCTTCGGGTGAATCTCACCTGTCCCCGGTGCCGATTTCCTCAGAGTTTGTACTAGAGCCACGTTGAACCACAACATCAACGTAAGGATGACGGACAGGAACACAGGTGTGTGATGGTTAACTTTTAGAAGCGTGCTCAGCAGGGCAGACGGAACTGCGATCAGCCACACCGCCACACTGGCCGTCTCTCTGTACCTGTACTTCTTCAGCAGCGGGTAGGATGTGGGGTACACCACTGCCACATAACGCTCCATGCTGATGAAAAATAAATTTAGGGGTCCACCTATAAGGGCATACCCAAACAGGAATTCCCTGTAAGTATGCAGTTGCTTCGGAAAAAACTGGATACCGAGAAAGTCGATAAACGACATTATGTATTGCACCTTGTGGAAGATGGACAGGTTGAAGTTGAGGATGTCTATCGTATTCTTTGCTCTTACAGTGATAAACGTTAGTCTTGCTGTGACTGAGAATCCGACCAGAACAGTGATTAAGTCAACCACTGAAACACCGGCTCGAAAGAAGATTGCTGACTGGCAAAAATGGACTGAGGGGTTGTTAAGTGTTGCATTCTCACTGGAATTCTGGAACACAGACCCCATGTCTTCTAGATTGTGGTGTGGAGTTCTGAAAGAAACAGCCAGGTGACAGTTAGTGACATTTCATAACAGGTTGTCAGTGTGTGATGTCAATCAATAAAATCCCAAAACAATGTTTGCAAGTGGTGTGTTCCGTTGAATTCAGCATTCTGTCATACTTACTTCGTACAGTATCTCACACATAGACAGAGAATCTAGAACACACTATGATGTCATTCTATTCTATTCCAGTTGTGCGTTCCTTTTAATTCAGAACTCTGTCATGCTCTATATATCATACTCTACACAGTATCTCACATATAGAACGAGACTCTACAACATTCTTTATGATGTCCTATATCTAGGCTGTTCTTACCGAGTCTTCTGTATTGCCGCTGCTGTGGAGGAGCTCTTCCGATGTGTGTGAGAATAATTCAGCAACGTATTGTCCCAAGTACAACCAGCACCTGATTTTCATGTCTTTTGTATCGATTTCAGCCAGGTGCTCAGAGGCAGCCAGGTAAAGCTAACAAGCGTGAGGTCAGACCGGGCCTGATTTCCCTAACACACCACCACCTCTGGGACCTAATGAGCATAGTGTTGAGGTCAGACCGGGCCTGATTTCCCTAACACACCACCACCTCTGGGACCTAATGAGCATAGCGTTGACAGATGCTGGGACAGGAGGGATAGTCGTTAGGACGATGGTAGGAAAGGGACATGGCGCTCTTTAAACAACAGGTGTCAAGTCAAATTCATGTCCAGCAGCGCCTCACCTTACACACAGCCATCACAGTCACAGCAGCACAGGCTACCTGCCAGCTGACCTCTGACCTCTGGTCTCTGTCTCTCTAACCTCTAGGTTACCTGCCAGCTGACCTCTGACCTCTGTCTCTCTAACCTCTAGGCTACCTGCCAGCTGACCTCTGGTCTCTGTCTCTCTAACCTCTAGGCGACCTGCCAGCTGACCTCTGGTCTCTCTCTCTGTCCAATACGGATCTGCCCTTCACTATGGACCCCTGGACTGTTGCACCACACCACACCACATTCCACATTAGTTTACCTTGTGGTAAGAGTCTGGTTCCTCTCAAGGTCTCTTCCTCCGAGAGAGTTTTTACTTGCCACTGTGCCCTATGTTTTTCTCCCCTCTGGGGATTTTTTTTGCTTGGCTTGCTTCTTGTGGGGTCTGTGATTCGCTGCTGGTTCATACTGTTTGTGTTGTATTTATTGAATAGTGTTATTCTTGTTGTAAAGCACTTTGAGGCATGTATCTATGGAAACAACGTCTATGGAAAAAAAGCCCAAAAACTCAATTCAAATAGATGTGATTGATTGATTGATATCTCAATGACTAGCAGAAGACCTGAGGTTGGGGAAAGCTGTGGCGTTGTCTTTTACTGCACGCAGTGAAGCAATAACTGGAAATATAAACCATGCTTTGTTGGTTGAACAAGAATAACAATTTAAGGGCTCATTGTGTCTCCACACATACAGTAAACTAGAGTCAAGCATGACTATGATAGACCACTTGATGTCAGTATACACCATGTGATTAGTGATGGGCTGGAGCTTTGACCCTTCGAGGCTCTCTTTTTAGAACGTTGGGGATCGAGTCGCAAATTCTGAAGAACCGTTTATTTCCTGTGTGGTGTTTTTGGTTGAAAAATGAACACAAGACATGTTCATTAATCCGCATAGCCTAATAACACGACACCCGCACTCAGAAGGTCCGTTAGGCCTTTTGGTAGGCCATCAGCCGAGTCAAATTAAAACAAATCTTATTTTGCTGTTTTTATAATACTGTACACGTAGGCCTGTTGCTAAATAAGAAGAAGGTTATTGGATTCCACTGAACACATTTAAGCGATAGATAGACAAGGACCAATCAGAAGTCAAAAAGACGGTAAACTGGGCTGATTTTAACAAGGAGCCGTCTGAAAAGACTCCATCACTGCATACTACCACCAACTGGCAAACACCTCACAGCATGGCCTGTTCAGTTTCATGTCTGTTACATCTAGTTAGGACCACTTATCATTGATACTGTATATCAGATTATCTTATTATTATTAAATTATTAGTTTTTACTAACCCTAACCCTAACCTAACCCTAACCCTAACCCTAACCCTAACCCTATCAAGTGACAATTATCTTTTGATAAAGCTTCACTTAGCAGCTGTGCTGGACTGCGGATTTGCACTTTGTAACCTTGTTAAGAAAAGCGCTATACAAATAAAGGTATTATTATTATTATTACTACAATATAATATATATATGCCCTAAAGCAAAGTGCATTTTATTTTCTTATATATACGGACCCACAACCTAAGCGTTGCTGCTGCCACACGATCGACGGAGCCTCACAGGACCATATCATTTCTTTGCAGGCAGAAAGAAAAGACGATCATAACTGCCTACACATGCATGTCGTATATACAGTATATATACCCTTTAAGTAGTCTCCTTAACTTTTAACCCGATTCAACAATTGACATGCCCGGCGTAGTAAAGGTACATCTTTAATTTACGACTTGCAGATGTTAAAGAGTCTAGCTCAGTTGTGTGAAGGGAATTCCTCGTCTGACTGGCCTGAGGAGAGCTTAGTTCATAAAAGCTACAGTTATGGGTGCTATGGGACTACAACACAAAGGTTCGGATATAAAAAAGGACGTATGAGTGATAATTATCCTCCGGTTTATCCCTTATAGTGCAGGGTTAGTTTGAATCTACTGACAGGGATGACACCTGCCCTCTTAAGAACACATGAAGCTCTGATTTACAGTCTCAACCCTGAGGGTTAGTTACTCAGGCTTGATGCATCCTGCATACAGGACAGACCTGAACCATACTGTGCTGGCTCGGATATTTTTCCGAAGACGGTCCTATCCAGCAGTGTTTTAACAACTATGGTGGATGAGTAACCAGTACAACCCAGCACAGCCCAGTACAGCCCAGCCCATTACAGCTCAGCCCAGCCCAGTACAGCCCAGCCCAGTACAGCCCAGTACAGCCCAATACAGCCCAGTACAGCCCAGTACAGCCCAGTACAGCCCAGTTCATCCCAGTTCAGCTCAGCTCAGCTCCACTGTAGTTTGAATCAAGGCTGTCTGGTTTGTTGTTGTTGGCCTATATGATCCATACCTTGATACCTTTTTTAAACTGACATTTAAAAACAAAATATTTATAAGTAAGTTATATCGAAAGGGGCATCGATCCATAAATTCCCCATCCTACTTCAAGTAAAGAGAATATGGAGATCCTTGGTTTTACCAGACTATAGGCTAGACAGTCTATTTTGGGGATGGTTGAAGAGTGGAACCCAGTCCTGTCCAAACACTCTGTTACCATGGTGATGATTCTGAACTCTGTCTCTGAGAGAGTGCAACAGTAAATGCTAAGTGGGTTCTTTGGGACGGCCCGACTCTGACGTCACCCCATAGAAGTTGAGATTTAAAACGGTTAAGGTTAGGTAAGGGTAAGGGTCAGGTAAGGGTCAGGTAAGGGTCAGGTACGGGTTAGGTAAGGGTCAGGTACGGGTTAGGTAAGGGTCAGGTAAGGGTCAGGTACGGGTTAGGTAAGGGTAAGGGTAAGGGTAAGGGTCAGGTAAGGGTCAGGTACGGGTTAGGTAAGGGTTAGGTAAGGGTAAGGGTTAGGGTAAGGGTTAAGTTAAGGGTTAGGGTTAGGATAAGGGTTAGGGTTAGGGTTAGGGTTAGGATAAGGATTAGGGTTAGGATAAGGGTTAGGGTTAGGGTTAGGGTTAGGAGGCCTCACCCAAGCTCTCGCCTAGGGCTCCTGGCTTACTGGCTTACTCCTGACGTACTCATTAACTTAATGGCCTTAAGCATTAAGAAAACCCCTCAGAGACAGTACAGTAAGTTTTCACAGCTAAGATACAGTCGAAAAGAAAGCTTTCATATTCTATTCTAATAATCAAGACATTGCTGTCGAATTTGAAAGAGATAATGACTGTATTTATTGACAATACATACAGTACACAAAGCAGAATTGGAGCCCACAAAAAAAAGCTTTTTAAAAATTCATCTGCATATCCTGAACAACACGATAGACACCTTTCCTTTTTCTCTAAGTAAACATGGCTCTATGGCTTCGTTCATTTCCTTTAGTTTCGATGATTAAGACTCATAAATACACACAAATGCATCCAGTATGCTGTTCTAATGGGTGAACCGTTCTATCCTAAACATACAATCATAGCTGGTAGGAGACAAACAATAAAGGGTAAAGCGAAACGTGATTATTTCTCATGTATTCAGCCTTGCTATATAATATAGTGCATTCTACAAACTGAATATTAGTATCAGAGTATAGTTAGCCATTTAATGATACGAGGGGATAAATGACACATCCACGACGACACATACACAACAATAGACGATGAATACACAGAATACATGCCAGGAGAACAAATACGTACAGGACCAGTCAAAAGTTTGGACACACCTTCTCATTTATTGGTTTTTCTTTTTTTCTTATTTATTATTTTCTACATTGTAGATTAATATTGAAGACATCAAAACTATGAAGGAACACATGTGGAATTATGTAGTAAGCAAAAAAGTGTTAAACAAACCAGAATATGTTTTATATTTTAGATTCTTCAAAGTAGCCACCTTTTGCTTTGATGACAGCTTTGCACACTCTTGGCACGGTGTGTCCAAACCTTTGACTGGTCCTGTATAACGATAGAAAAACATGTTTTGAAGATCTTTGACCTCCTGTGTGAGAATGTATTGTTTTTCACCTCGGTTACCTTTTCTTTGGAGTAAAGGAAAATAATAGCTGTGCAGACCGTCAACAGAGAAAGACCTTCCTCCATCGCGATGCTAAATGCTTACATTCTTTAAGAGACAAACATTGCTTGCATATTGCGTTGCTTCCAGGTATCCGAAGTCCCGATCGACAATTTAATCAAAAGTCAGATGATCTTCCTCGGACGTCAAACTAAATTAGATTGTTATTGCTTAGCATTTTACCCCACTGTTCATATCAAAACAAGCGAAACGAACGAACCAGAAGAGAGTTTCAGTAATGTGCATGGGAGAACAGCAGCGCTGCTGTACATGCTCTTGTGTCTTTGGGTTATATTTCAATAGTATAGTTAAATACCGTGTGACGGCCGGGGTTCGAACCCGGGTCTCTCGCATGGTAGACCCAAGCGTCTAACGCTAGGCCAAGAGGAAATCCTCAAGGTCTGAGGGCGAGGCTTGAGTTTCCATGTTTCAGACGGGGCTACCTCGTCACAAGAGAGTCATTCCAAATCACCTCCTACATAGACAATAACAACAAAAGCCATCTATTCCCTATGTAAAGGCTATACATTTGAATAGGCATATGGCAACTGCAGGGTTGGGGTCAATTCCATTTCAATTCAGGAAGTAAACTTTTTGGAAGTTCCAATTCCAATTCCAATTCCAATTCCAAATTCCAAATTCCCTCCATGCTTTTTCAATTAGGAGAATTTAGAACTTCCTGAATTCATTGAATTGAAGTGGAAGTGACCCCAACCCTGATGGCAACGGCATGAAGCATTATGAAGCGCAGCAAAGCGGCCCTTCTCAAAGGACAGAGGCATCACTGGTAGGTGAGATGACATTTTGGCTGTTCAAAAGGCACTGATTATCTCTCTGTTCGCTTGTCTTTATTTACACCCTGATGAAGACATGTCTGTCCAAACGTGGTAACTGGAACCGTAAGCCGACCTAATTAATGACTTTTTAATTTTTGTTTTACAAAAGTCGTGCCTTGGTTTTTGCTGTAGGCTTATCGTTTCAAGTTTCATTCCCTCAAATTGAATGAGATTGAGGACCCTCAAGGCATGTGCTATCAACCCTAAAGGCATGTGCTATCAACCGCACTCTGAAACTCAATGTTGATGCAACTTCGTAAGTCGTGACCGAGTCATAACACTGAAGTCAAGCACAATTGTACAAAACTATACAGATAAATAAGTCAATGCACACTGTAGGACACTGTGCTGTCTGTCTCTACACACATCAAATGGAACATGCATGTCAATCTGCCATCAATGGGGGGCAGGAGAGGCTGTTTGAGGTAGAAATCGGAGGATGGGCTTATTGCAATGCGTGAAGTGGAATGAAGAATGGTATCAAACACGCGTTCCATTCCATGCATTACAATGAGACCGTCCTCCGATTTCTACCTCCAACAGCCTCCACTGGTGGGGGCGGATAAGTGCTGAATTCTCATCATGAATGGATAAAATGTGACCATGAATCTTAGCACAGTAGCTTGGCCACTTGTCCATCATTCATTTCCAGTTGAAGGCACTTTTGTTGAACCAAGCCAGGTATGCAAACTGAAGCTCTACACAGATATACAAAACACGTAAACACTGAGGGTGGAATCCTAACTCCAGATCCACAAGCATAAGTCCAATCATTGCAAACATTTCCCATTGACATCAATGCAAGATTTACGCAAATGTCTGAGTTACGCACGCAGATCGCGAGATAGGATTCCACCCTTACTTACAATATGCAGAAAGAAGTATATATATATAAACATTTTTGGTCCGCTGAAAAGCATACTTCTGAGGGGTTGGGGGGGGGGGGTTGAAGGTTGGGGGGGGGGGTTGAAGGTTGGGGGTGCTACATTGTATGTCTGTATTTATTTTCCATGAGGATATTTGATTTCATACTTTCTTGTACTATGAAGCTACATCTGAAAGGCACACACACACACACACACACACACACACACACACACGCACACACAGTAGATTCTGGTCTTGACATCGTTGACTGAGTCTCTATTTGTTCCCCTTGGTTCTGGGCTTCCTGCACCCTGATGTCCGAGCAGGCGTAAACTGTAAAGTTCTTGGTATGGTATCTCCCTTTATGTCTCAGTCCTCCTGTCCTCCTGTGTCCGTGGTAACAGTGGTGCTATGCGTGACTGCGTCCATGGTAACAGTGGTGCTATGCGTGACTGCGTCCATGGTAACAGTGGTGTTATGCGTGACTGTGGACGGAGATGCTCGACAGGTCGTTCCTGATGATCTCGTTTACTGTGAAGGAGAAAGGAGAAGATATGAATATAAACCAATGTCAGCATAACATAACAGTCCTCCCCACAAAGCACCTTGAAGTGAAATTCATACTCTTTGACTTTGCATGGGTGCCACAGATGTAAACCCTTATACCAAGAGGACGTCCTCATGATACAAGGGGTATATCTGGCCTTAGAGGTCGCAGGCAGGGCTACCTCATCACTAGAGCAGTGATTCCAAATCACCTCCGCTACATGTGCTGTATGTGTTCAGCAGGTCGGTCATCCTAATACATCTTTCTTCTTGGGCTTGGGGTACAGTATGTATTAGTTCAATAAATGGGGCCAGGTTTAACAAATATCAGAGATTAACTAAACTAATTAGGGTTGGGAGAGGATGCAGCCTCTTGCCCTCTTCAAAAGGAATCTATGCATGCTTGAATAAGAGACGTGACATGCTCTCAATACGAAAGTAGAGGATTGTATTTATCTCAGATTTAAAACACATTTCGGTCTTCACAACCTTCAAAGGATCCCACTGCACTTGTGTCTCCTCTCTGTTTCCTGCTTCCTACCACTCTCTAATTGTTCCCAGGGTTCCTACACTAGAGGATCTCCCAGCCCTTTATCAGCTGTGTTCTCTGGCTAGTGAGAGGGACATCACCAGGGACGGCCCTGGACTTTCAGCTGACGGGCGGAGGTTGGGCTCACCCGCACCGTCCACCGGCCCCACAGACCCACCGGCCCCCCAGCCCCCAGCCCACAGACCCACCGGCCCCCCAGCCCACAGATCCACCGGCCCCCCAGCCCACAGATCCACCGGCCCACCGGGAATTCCCCCGGCGCTCCAGATGGCCAATCAGCTGCTGGACATGTCCAAACACAGAGGGGACCAACTGAGGCCAAACAGGTGGAGCTGGTGGAGGTAGAACTCTGAGGACGGGCTCATTGTGATGCATGGAATGGAATGAGGAATGGTGCGTGTGTTTGATACATTTCCTCATTCCATTCCATGCATTGCAATGAGCCTGTCGTCCGATTTCTACCTCCACCAGCCTCCCCAGATACTCATGCACTCCATGGATTTAAAACCATAGGACTGATTTTCCACCACCTCTCTTCCAGACAAGCCCATTACCATATGGGGTAGTGCACAAGTCGACACTTACATGTGCTGTGTGTTACCTTAACCCCAAAAATGGACAATAAAGCTTTCTAACTTCAACGTTGAACCAACTTCAACGTTGTTAGCCAATTGGGACGCGGTGCAAAAGTAAGGACTTATCAGCTCTTTGGCCTCTTGAGCAGGCTGGTCGTATTTCACAACATGGTAACATCTGAGGCTGATGTCACCAAGAATGTTTAAGTAATAACCATGCCACTCCTTCCACTAAGACTGCTCCGCGTCCCTCTCCATCTGTGTTAAAGTTGTTTCAGTATCCGTCCTAAAAACAACACATTCTTTTCCGATGACGGTGATAGGATACAGGGTCAGTTACGCAACACATTTTTTCATTGACACATTCATTGCCTGAGCTGATTGGAGGGAATGGAGGAAAAATCTAATAGCATGTTGAGATTTCCCATGGTTTTATTCCTAGTAGCAATCAGTTGATTTAATACGTTGATTTGAACTTATTTAGTGCAGAAGAAGAAGAAGAAGAAGAAGCCTGCAGACAGAAACTCCCTTCGTAACCAAACAGCTTCTAATAACAGCAGGTCCTCCCTCCTGCTGATCTCAGGCTCACGTCCAGGTCGTCTCTCCTGGACGTGCACACACACACACACACACACACACACACACATATCCACACACACATACACACACACATATCCGCACACACACACATACACATATCTGCACACACACACACACACACACACACGCACACGCACATGCACACACACATGCACACACACACACACACACACACACACACACACACACACACACACACACACACACACAAACAGTGAGCAGCAGCCACATAGGAAATGGGTGAGGGGGGAACACCCCTGGATCCTGGCTGAGAGGGAAGCCAAGCCCACGAGCCTGCAGAGGAATTCCCTCTGACCGGACGCTGGCCCTGCGGCCGCGGCGCTCCCAGCGCTCCCACAGCCAGGAGGCAGGCTGCCGGGGCTCGGGAATACTGTCGGGAAATCTGAGATTCCCTCCAGAACAATGGAATGGAGGCTTTTTCATCTCAGGCTGCGGCGGACGGGGCCGCGGTGGTACAGGCAGCCCTTCCCAGAGCGACCCGGCACTGACCCCGCCACTTCCCATCAACAATCCCACACACTTCCTTCCAACGGCACCGCAGCCCGGGGCGACAGGGCGGGTCTGTGTAGCGGAGGTGGTTTGGAGTCACGCTCTCTCGTGACGAGGTAGCCCTGCTGCCCTGGAGGCATGTACATTCAACTGTGTCGCCCTCGGACCTTGAGGATGTCCTCTTGGACTAATGGCGGACGCTTGGGACACTTCCATGTGGGAGACCCGAGTTCGAACCCCGCCTGTCACGCCTGGCTCGCAGCGTTTGGAGAGTCCGTTCCCATGGAGACCTGACGGTGTGTAAATGTGTGAGAGAAGGCATCGTGGTCCAAACTGTGCGCACGCCATCGTTACTTGATAACAGATGCTACGAAGCACACAGAGCTGAATACGTACAGTACTGTATATGTATATACATGTATACATTCAGTACTGTATATGTATATACATGTACTAGCAAGGTGTACCTAATAAAGTGGCCAGTGAGTGTATATACTCTAGGTAATTAGCAGCACCGAGATATATGTACTGGAAAAACATAACTAAAAACATAACTAAACCACATCCATGGAATCAAACTATGTATCCCTATGAACTAAATGGCCTTCATGAAAACTTCATGAAAAATGGGAAGACCAGGCAATGGCATCCTTCCATACGAAATGAAGGGGGGATTTAAAAACAGACCCAGTTTTGATTGAAGCTCTTTTCTTTTTTTGTTATCGCGACAGACAGGGAATAGAACACAGTCCGAAACCTCATCTCACTCATCGGAGGCTGGTGGAGGCTGGTGGAGGCCGGTGGAGGCCGGTGGAGGTAGAAATCGGAGGACGGGCTCACTGCAATGCATGGAATGGCATGAGGAGTGGTTTTAAACGTGCGTTTGGTACCATTCCATGCGTTACAACGCCGCCCGTCCTCCGACTTCTGCTCTGCACCGTGGCGTTGTCAAGAGTCTAGACATAATGGTAATGTCTTTGGCACGCTGATTAGCCACCCTTAATAGAGGAGCAGGAAAAGGTCCTGAATGTTGGCTGAATAACGGGCGAGAGATCTCACATGAAAGGTGTCTTAGAAACACATGGACACACTGAACCCATTATGAGTCTTGGAGGACAGGGTGTATTTTACAGCGATACGTCTTCATCGAAAAACTTGGCAAGAGCAAGATTGCTGTCAGGGGAGTTATGACATTTATATTCAGGTACTCTAAATCACCTTTTCTTGATCTGTCATAACAGAAGATTCCGGAAAAAAGGGATACCCATTTGGTTTCCAGAGGTTCACCTCTGTGCTTGAGTTTTATCTGTGTGATACATCACCACGGTCAGACGGTTTCCGACCCATCTTTCAGATATTAACAAAGTATGTGCTATGAGAGTTAGGGCTTATGGAAAGAGCAGAGACTAGGCCATCTGCCAAAGGAGACCTTGGGCTATATTTTAACGGCGTAAAAAAACCGGTCTTAGCGCAAACGCGGGCGCTGGCGAGGGGCGCTGACGAGGGGCGCTGACGAGGGGCGCTGACGAGGGGCGTTGACGGGGGGCGTTGACGAGGGGCGTTGACGAGGGGCGCTGACGAGGGGCGTTGACGGGGGGCGTTGACGAGGGGCGTTGACGAGGGGCGCTGACGAGGGGCGTTGACGGGGGGCGTTGACGGGGGGCGTTGACGAGGGGCGTTGACGAGGGGCGCTGACGAGGGGCGTTGACGGGGGGCGTTGACGAGGGGCGTTGACGAGGGGCGCTGACGAGGGGCGTTGACGGGGGGCGCTGACGGGGGGCGCTGACGGGGGGCGCTGACGAGGGGCGCTGACGGGGGGCGCTGACGAGGGGCGCTGACGAGGGGCGCTGACGAGGGGACGCTGACGAGGGGACGCTGACGGAGGGGTCACTGGCGGTGGCGCTACGGGGGTGTGTCTGAAATATTGGTGCTGTTTCGAGGACAGAGTCCTTCAGCGCACCTGAAGGCACTTGAGATGCTCGTTGTCATGAGCGCGCCTTTGTTACCGTTTCCCACGCTTCTGAGCGCAGATGAGATGGAGGTATTTTCACCAGTTACTTCTCCAGACATCTACATTTACATTCATGGCATTTAGCAGAGGCCTTTATCCAAAGCGACTTACAACAAATACATTTGTTTCAGTAAGTGAATCATCTATCCATCAGTCATCATAAGATAAAGTAATCAATGCTCGGACCAGGGGCCATAGGCAGTCACAATGCTAGAAGAAGATTTTTTAACAGGAGTGGGGGTGAAGAGGTCTCTAGGGTTGGGGTTAGGGTTAGTACAGGGGGGTAGTGGGGGTGAAGAGTTCTCTAGGGTTGGGGTTAGAGTTAGTACAGGGGGGTAGTGGGGGTGAAGAGTTCTCTAGGGTTGGGGTTAGAGTTAGTACAGGGGGGTAGTGGGGGTTACCGCGAAGACAAATCGCCTCTATGCCTGCGTCCATTTTGTGCCGGCAGAGGTAGTCCAATTGGAAAATACCGTTGGTAGGATCTATTGTATGTGTGTGAGGCCTCAGCTTCAATATAACTACATTCTTTAATTCCAACTCCATTAGGATATTGATCAAAACAGCATGAGGACATTTTGAGGACATTTGTGGACAAGGTGCATAGCTTAATTTCAGCATGAAACCACACAAAAAGAATTGGGTCAGCAGCTGGGCACTGCATGGTCGATATTGATCGAAATAACATGAGGACATTTTCTTATTTGTGGACAAGGTTCATAACTTCATTTCAGCATGAGGTCCGGAACACAGCTACACAATGATGGGGGTCAGCAGCCGGGCATGGCGCTGTGTTTACCTCGGATTTCAAAGAAGAAATACGCCCAAATCAGTCATCATAAGATAAAGTAATCAATGCTCGGACCAGGGGCCATTGGCAGTCGTAATGCCAGGGGTAGTGGGGGTGAAGAGGTCTCTAGGGTTGGGGTTAGAGTTTGTACAGGGGGGTAGTGGGGGTGAAGAGGTCTCTATAGGGTTGGGGTTAGAGTTTGTACAGGGGGGTAGTGGGGGTGAAGAGGTGATGTGGTCCTCTGTGGCTCAGTCGGTAGAGCATGGCACTGACAATGCTTAGGTTGTGGGTTTGATTCCCGCTGGGACCATATATACGGAAAGATTTATGCACTCACTGCAATGTAAGTCGCTTTGGATAAAACATCAGCTAAATGGCAGATAATATGTGTCATCTGGTCCTGTGTGGCTCAGTTGGCAGAGCATGGTGCTAGCATGGATATAGTTGTGGGTTCGATTTCCACCGGGACCATATATTCCCCAAAAATCATTCATAGTTGTCATTTTGGATAAAAATGTCTGTTAAATGGCATATATTATGAAGAAATAACCACATATTGAAATGGACACCCTTCCGCTCCTCTCCCCAACCCCTGCCACGTGTGTCCTTCCCCGGGCAGCCAGACCAGGAGACCTCCACTGGTCCTCAGTTCCCCCTCCCTCCCTCCCTCCCTCCCTCCCTCCTTTTCTCTCTCTCCTCTATAAGATCTGGCTTTGACCTCCCTCCCTCCCTCCCTCCCTCCCTCCCTCCCTCCTTTTCTCTCTCTCCTCTATAAGATCTGGCTTTGACCTCCTCTCCATCTGGAGGTTATTGGATCTCCCTCCTGTTCCAGCTTCAACCCACTGGGGACCCTTCCGGCTCCAACCTCTCAATACGTACACCACCACCATGTCAGCAGTAAATCTGAGGCATCAATAACATCAGGAAGCTCCCATCTTCACCTGACAAATATAACCGTTCAAGATGGTGGATGCATTATGAGATTGGTTTTAATAGGCTTGTGGATGTATGCCACGTGTGATTCAAGGGACAGAGCGTCTACTGGACGCTGACTATATAGAAATAAAGACTTAAAAAAAACGTTTTTTAAAAAGTTTTACAGAAATAATCATTGGTACCTATAATAATCGTGAAAAATATTGTCTTGTTTACATTAGCCTAAATGTAATACACCATAACACCACAAATGCTGGTGGTAGATAGTGTAGTTCTAGGTCCTGCAATGCTATACCTATTGATTTCCACACAGACACACACACACACACACACACACACACACACACACACACACTAACAAAAACGAAAGAAAAAATTAAATAAATAAAGGTAAATTGGCTGGAGAGGTTAAGAAACCCTGTGTGGCTTGTCAAGAAGCCTCCCCTGTAAAACTTTATAGTGGAAAATGCCTTCTGTTTCTGAATCACTGCAGCTCACTGGGCCCAGGCCCCTTTAAGCTGACACTGCAGAAGATACAGGAAGCCTCCTGGCTCCGCCCACAGAACCCACACCAGTGTCTGTTTACACCCCGTTGCCGTGGGCAACCTGTCATTCTGTTGCCACATTTCATGCGAGGGATCTAATTGAAAAACTCAAACCGTTGATCAGTGTGTGCTTAGAGATGATTCAGACCCAACGCCCTCAACAAAACACTAAAAATAACCTCCTCCCCTACCAACATGACATCAGCGGCACGTGGATCTGGTTACTTTGAGACAACAGTGTCCAACAGCAGTCTGGTGATATCAGAGACACAAACCTCTGTTGTTTAGAAGAAAGGCATCAGATGGGAATGTCTTGTGTCCGTGGCAAGGATACGCTCAGGGAGATACGTTGCAAAAACAATGACTCTGTTTGATAAGAGGAACAAACAAAGTAACCCTGCGTGATTGGTTGGTTTCAGGCCAATGTAACTGATCTGATCAACCACTGAAAGATCAAGTAAACATACTTAAATAGCATTGTGGGTAATCTTCACTGGATATCATATTCTAGCAGCCCCAATGCGAGAATTCATTTGTCAATGAAAAACATCCTTGGTCACAGGCCTACAGGAATTCCAAAATATATATCATATATATTCCATGAAACATTATTGACCCTAAGGGCGCTTATGGTGATTTAACATGCAGGTTTATGGTATTACGTACTTAAGGAGTTGATTTGTTATTCTACGTGTCTAAGTTACAGTTAGTCATAGCAGGAAGTGTTGTCGTTGATATGAAGTAATCCTGTTTCCTGTTATATGGAGGTCCCCAGCAGCTGGAGTGGACTGATAGAGAGACACACACACACACACACACACACACACACACACACACACACACACACACACACTCACACACACACACACACACACACACACACACACACACACACACACACACACACACACACACACACACACACTCACACAAACACACAAACACTCACACACACACACACACACACACACACACACTCACACACACACACACACACACACACACACACACACACACACACACACGATTTCAGCCTGCAGGAAACAGGGAAAACGAGGAACTCCCAAACAATTAGCAGGACAGCTCTGCTAGGCCCATTACAGGTTCAGCCCTGCCAGAAATAACGACTGTTTCTGTCCACACAATACGACAGGACAGCCGGTCCACTGACAAGATAATAACCACCTTGGAGAACTATAAATACTCACCTACAGGACCAGGCACTGAGAAATCACACAGGGAGGGGGGTAGGGGCACGCACTCACACACTCACACGCACACACACACACACACACACACACACACACACAAATACACACACACACATACACACACACACACACACACACACACACACACACACATACACCGTCACGCATGCATGCACCCACACACACACACACACACACACACACACACACACACACACATACCGTCATGCACGCATGCACCCACACACACACGTACGTACACACATACCGTCATGCACGCATGCACCCACACACACACGTACACACACACACATACCGTCATGCACGCATGCACCCACACACACACGTACACACCCCAGAACACATTCATGCCGGGCCAGGCCACAAGATGTTCTTGGCCCTCAGACAGGGGCTCCTGCAGGGTTACTGTTAGTCAGTCCCCCAGTGCGGTCTAGTGGTTAGTCAGTCCCTTATTGTGGTCCAGCAGTTAGTCAGTCCCCCAGTGCGGTCTAGTAGTTCACAGTCACCCTACTGTAGATTATGCCAAATGAAAAGCCAGCTAATATGTAGACGCAAACTGCCTGAGGGAACGAGATAGAGAGAGAGAGAGAAAGAGAGAGAGAGAAAGAGAGAGAGAGAGAAAGAGAGAGAGAGAGAGAGAAAGAGAGAGAGAGAAAGAGAAAGAGAGAAAGAGAAAGAGACATCTCAAATTGTCTCAGGACAAAATGTTTCCATGCTGAAAACATTATCTGGAACTGCACCATTAACTGGGCTTTCCTGTGAACCTGTGGCCTCTCTCCACCTCCATCCCTCTGGAGCAGCCCTGTGGCCTCTCTCCAACTCCATCCCTCTGGAGCAGCCCTGTGGCCTCTTCTCCTTCTCCTTCTCCATCTCCACCTCCATCCCTCTGAGCCTCTGGAGCAGCCCTGTGGCCTCTCTCCATCTCCATCTCCACCTCCATCCCTCTGAGCCTCTGGAGCAGCCGCCCTGTGGCCTCTCTCCATCTCCTTCTCCATCTCCACCTCCATCCCTCTCAGCCCCTGAACCAGCCCTGTGGCCTCTCTCCATCTCCATCTCCACCTCTAACCCTCTCAGCCCCTGGAGCAGCCCTGTGGCCTCTCTCCATCTCCATCCCTTTGAGCCTCTGGAGTAGCCCTGTGGACCCTGCGGCCTCTAACCCAGGCTCTGGGCCTCTGGAGTAGCCCTGTGGACCCTGCGGCCTCTAACCCAGGCTCTGGGCCTCTGGAGCAGCCCTGTGGACCCTGCGGCCTCTAATCCAGGCTCTGGGCCAGACCAGTCTGACTCTCCGTGAGGAAAGACATTGGGAATAAGGGGGGATCCTCTGAATAGGGGGGGGGGGATCCTCTGTAATATTAAACAATATAATATTGAGGGAGATACTGGGATGATGAAAGATGCAGGATTCCCTCTACGTGGTGTGGCTGGTAGGCCCATCAATCCTACAGGACTGCATATGCTCATGATGTGCTCATCTAAAACGAAATGTAAACCAAACTATTTTTTATTTTTATACAATTATAACTTGTACTCTCTACTACTGCTTAAATCTTCACACTAAAGAGTACTGGGCATTTCATCCAGGTATTCAGGCTTGTGGGTAGTTACAAACAGGGGCTCCTGCAACATTTCATCCAGGTATTCAGGCTTGTGGGTAGTTACAAACAGGGGCTACTGCAACATTTCATCCAGGTATTCAGGCTTGTGGGTAGTTACAAACAGGGGCTCCTGCAACATTTCCTGTCTATCCCTCACATATGACCTAAGTGAACTAATCAAAGCCAGGAAGCTTTCTGAACACACACCCCTCCTCATGACTCCGGTTCAGTGGCTCCAGTCTAATGAAAATATTCACAAATCAGATTTCCTGTATGCACTGACACAAATTCAACTGGATCATTTACTGTACCAGCTCCTCATGACTCCGGTTCAGTGGCTCCAGTCTAATGAAAATATTCACAAATCAGATTTCCTGTATGCACTGACACAAATTCAACTGGATCATTTACTGTACCAGCCCAAAGACAGTAGGCGTCTCTGACTGCAATAAAAACAAAAATCTCCTATTTCTCTGTGTGAGCTTTAACGAGTACAGTATGGCCGACAAGGAATTAACGTAACGCCACACCTGAGTAAGTCTATTAAATAAAAGTGGACATTGAACCGTGCCAAAACATTTAACCAAGTGAGAAGCCGCATTACAATGGCATGCTTAGTCAAATAAATCTCCTTCATTTGCCAAAAGAAACTAGGTAATTGAGAGGCCAGGCAGCTCCTCCGAAATTCACATTCTGTCTGTTAATACATGTTATTACCTGTACTGTACTGTATGAGTTACTACTAGGTTATTACTAGGTGACTACTAGGCTATTACTAGGTGACTACTAGGTGACTACTAGGTTATTACTAGGTGACTACTAGGTTATTATTAGGTTATTACTAGGTTACTACAAGGTTAGTCTAACTCCCCTACTCCTGGTCCTAACCCACCAATTTTATGTGTTTAAAAGAGACACAACCCTCTATCAAACACGCTGTACCACATGTGTCACTACCAGGGGAGGCTGGTGGAGGTAGAAATCGTAGGGACACATGTGTTTTATACGATTCCTCATTCCATTCCATGCTTTACAATGAGCCTGTCCTCTGATTTCTACCTCCGCCAGACTCCCCTGGTCACTACTGTGTTACTCTGACGCCCCTACCCCTGATCCTAACCTGCCCCCACCCCTGATTCTACCTCCACCAGCCTCCCCTGATCCGTTTCATGAAGGACAGTAGACCACCACAGTACGTACATCTATCTACCCCCCAGCCCAGGCCAACAGTGACAGCTTCCTGTTTACACAGACCGCTCACAGCCGGCAGGAAGAGAGCATGACAGGAAGAGGGCACAACAAAATGGTCAGACTATTCTATCTAGCAGCCTCCAGCAGCTTCTAGAAGCCTCTAGCAGCCTCCAGCCGCCTCCAGCAGCCTTTAGCAGCCGCCAGCAGCCTCTAGCAGCCTCTAGCAGCCTCCAGCAGCCTCTAGCCGCCTCCAACAGCCTCTAGCAGCCTCCAGCAGCATCCAGTGGCTTCTAGCAGCTTCCATCTGCCTCCAGCAGCCTCCAGCATAACAGCCTATCCAGCTGGGAGATCTGGTGGTGGCAGATGAAGGAGATTCACTTCCACCACTGATGGCTGCTGGTTAGTGAGCGGCGATGGCTAAGCTCTGAGGGCTGCTCCTTCCACGTCTCTGAGGTGGCTGTCCTCCATCTCCTCCTCCTCCTCCTCCTCCTCCTCCTCCTCCTCCACCTCCTCCTCCTCCATCTCCTCCTCCTCCTCCACCTCCTCCTCCTCTTCCCTTCCATACAGTGATTTATACGGGGCCAGGCTCAGCTCTGGTGTCAAGCCCCGGGGAACATCATTTATCCCATTTATTTCAAATCAGCAGCGCAGCAGCGCAGCAGCGCAGCCCCAGCCAGACCCTTAGTTCTGGTGCTGAGAGCCCAGACGGGCCCCAGCCAAGCCGAGCTGGGCCGGTGAGGTCATAAAACTGTGTTTCTAAAACTCCCTCGCTTGCAGTCTGCATAGGAGGAATAAAACAGGTCGTACAACAGTGATGTTTGTTTTATCAGTGGGGCTTGTGAAAGGGCTCGCCTCATTCAGGGGCTTCAAAGTACAGTCTCGACCGCAGACCCACCGCATTTCTGCTGTGATCGAACTGTGATTCACTGTGTCTGCAAGTAGGCCAATAGCACTGGGAGAAGCAGGGGTGTTATTCATATGAATGAATGGATGAATGATGAATGAATGGATGAAGAAATGAATGAAGAAATGAAGAAATGAAGAAATGAAGAAATGAATGAATGAATGAATGAATGAATGATATCTATACCTGTGTAGTAATGCTGTAATTCCTTTAGTAACAACATCGTACTTTGTACAAAGACATTTTCCTAAAAGATCTGTAGCTTAAGTAGGCCTTAATATATATGTAGCTTAAGTAGGCCTTAATGTATCCCGGCAACCCAGCTCCAAAACCACGAGAGAATAATTATTGTAAAAACAATGATTGCAAGTCAATCTCAGAAAAATTGTTAAATGTTAATTTAAGTACTTTGCTGGTCTAGGAGACAAGTGGGCCTGAATAAAACAAATAAATAAAGTTAGTACTTAAGCTACGAGGAATTAATGAAATGGACCCCTGAAAACAAATCCGTGTTAGAAATGCATCAGAACCATTTTGGATCTGGCCCACATCAGAGTTATTGTGCTGTATGGGGCTTGGGAGGATCTGTTGACAAGATGATCATTGGTCACTCACCATCATCAAGATACATCTGGTCCAGCTCCTGTGGCTCCTGTTTGATGTTGACCGTCAGCGTGGCTGGGGGGCTCCCCTCCCCCTGTAGGAGGCTGGCCGAGGGCGAGCGGCCCCCCCTCCCTAGTACTTTGGGCGGCAGCTGCTGTAGGCTCACCGGGCTGGTGCTACCACTGTTGGGCTGGGCTGGCGTCAGACCGTGGGTGGGGGTGGTGGAGGAGAAGGGGCCCTCTGGGCCAGCCGACCCAGGGGTGGAGGGCTGCGAGCCTGGGGAGGAGGAGGCGCTGCTGGGGGGGTAGAGGACCGTCTGCTGGTTCTGGTGGTGCTGGTGCTGCTGGTGGTGGTGGTAGCGACCCGGTGTCTCCTGGATAATGGACACGTGGGACAGGACCGGAGACTGGAGGGGCGAGAGGCACCGGGAGAAGGGCGTGGCCGTCGTGGGCGACAGGTCGTGCAGTTTGGGGCTGGTGCTGGGTGAGGATGAGGAGGACAGCGAGGAGGAGGAAGGCTTCCCTCCCAGTCTCTGCTGGCAGACAGGGTAGGCGCCCAGGACGCAGGGCTGAAGGTCGGAGGTCACGACCTGAGGGGTGTAGTAGGGCTTGGGGTGCAAGGCCAGGCCTGGGGCGCGCTGGGGGCGGGGACACAGCTGGGGGGCGTCGTAGTCATCATGCGGCTCGGTTTTGATTGTGGGAACTGGAAGACGAAAGAGAGGGAGGAGAGGAGGAGGGGAACGATGAATAAACACACGTTCAGACCTCATGTTGAGAGTGTGAGCCAGAGAGTGGGAGAGAGAATGAGAGAGAGAGAGATAGTGAGAGAGAGAGAGATAGTGAGAGAGAGAGAGAGAGAGAGAGAGAGAGCGAGAGAAAGAGAGAGAGAGAGAGAGAGAGAGAGAGAGAGAGAGAGAGAGAGAGAGAGAGAGAGAGAGAGAGTGAGAGTGAGTGGGTTTGTGGCTAGGATACCCACTGCCAAACAAACATTCTCATCAATGAGACTCTGTGTCTGGGCTTGCTGCTCTCCCACCCTGTTGAAAATATTCAAAAACCAGAAGGAAAAAAAAGAAAAAGAGAAAAGAAGGATGAATCATCGCCACCAGAGACTTCCAGCTGGTTCTATAATAAAAAGAGCCTATTTTCTTTGGACCCCGAACCCCAACGCTAATATCCTATAAAAACGTGCGTTATGAAATATGTTGCTGCTGTAGGAGCATCAAACTCAACAGGGTTCTACAACTTAAAATAAATGACTGCTCTCTTTAGAAAAAAAAAAAAAATTCTGCTCGATATATATACTGTTCTATAGGGCTCCTTCAAAGCGTTACAGCCAGAAACCTTGAAGACGTTGTGGCTCGGTGAAACAAAATGGTGGCTGCAAGAGCTTTGAGGATTGCAATGATTATCCTTGTGGGGACCGTGGTTGAGTTGAGATGAGTCCTCTCTCTCTCTCTCTCTCTCTCTCTCTCTCTCTCTCTCTCTCTCCATCTTTCCCCCTCTCTCTCTCCCTCTCTCCCTCTCTCTCTCTCTCTCTCTCTCCCTCTCTCTCTCTCTCTCTCTCTCTCTCCTCTCTCTCTCTCCCTCTCTCTCTCTCTCTCTCCCTCTCTCCCTCTCTCTCTCTCCCTCTCGTCACTGCCATCTCCTTCATCTCCAGTCCTTGGCCAACAGTCCAGATTCCTGAGCGGATCATGTTCAACATTAAAGTTGAAAGTAGGGGCCTTCAATCTGCTTCTGTTTATGACGCTGTGTTCATCTTGTTTAATGGCCGATGCAGCAGTCCAGCGACAACCAAGTGACAGCCCGTGGTCTGAACTTTGAGATTTACAACGGAGCATCTATATATTGTTCCCTAACAAACAACTTTTTTTCAACTTCGTCTCTTCTTCATTCTTTTGGTTTTACTTGTTGGTTTCTGCTTTCTTCTAATGCCGGTGGCTGTTGGAGATCATGGATCAGCTGGGTCTCACTGCGTAGATGGTGCCTGGGTCTAAATGCAAATCCATCCCGTACCTTTTTCTTTTTAGTCAACCAGATTGTGCATCAAGTACTGTATCCGGGGAGGCTGGTGGAGGTAGAAATTGGAGGACAGGTTCATTGTAATGCATGGAATGGAATCAGGAATGGTATCAAACATGTGTGACAGCCTCCCCTGTCAGATACTGTAGTATATATGTTTCAATAGTTTGCTGAAACCAAGAGACACCCAAGAGACACCCAAGAGACACCCAAGAGACAGGCAAGCAGGGTTCTAATTACCAGGGGACGTCATACACACGCACGCACGCATACACTCAACCACCACACACACACACACACACACACACACACACACACACACATACACACACACACACACACACACACACACACACACACACACACACACACACACACACACACACACACACACACACAGCAAACCAGGATACCCCCATAAGAATAGAAATATGTCTGTGGGCCCCCTCCACAAATGTGTCTGATCTACACCCCCCCCCCCCCCCCCCCTAGAGTAGCTGGGTCTCCCCTAGAGTGAGTGTATGATTGGAGGCACGCCTGCGACACCCGGCCCTGCTGAGCGTCTCTGTCAACACCACCGAACAAGAGGAACCCTTGATGAGACGAGTCACGCCAACCGCAGGACCGAAATAGACGGCGCGCGGCTGTGAGAGGAAGCGTGTCTGTCAGCGCAGGAGAGACTGATCCCCACACACACAGACACAGGCACAGGCACAGGCACAGACACAGACACATACAGACACAGACAGATACAGACACAGACACAGACACAGACACACACAGACACAGACACACAGACACACACACAGGCACAGACACATACACAGACACACACACACACACAGACACAGACACAGACACAGACACAGACACACACACACACACACACACACACACACACACACACACACAGACACACGTGGATGATTAGGAGGAGTGCAAATGTTTGCGTAACCACAAAACCTGAGAGTGTGCCTTCACGGTTCCGCGGGACATGAAAATCAGTGATGGGTGTGTCCCGTAATAACACCGCTGCAGCCTGGCGCTGCATACGAGGATCAGAGGGCTTAGCTGCCTTCATGGATATCCACAAATGAAAAGTTGGAAGCAGTCATTTCCATCGAAAGAGCGAGGTCAAAGACAAATACGGACCACATTTTAAATATTTGTACATTCTTCTCGTCCGGCTTCGACGGTACAGTAAACCAACCCTACTGTACTCTTAAAGGGATAGTTAGTTGTTTTTTTTTATTAACAGGAGAGAACTTGTACGGGGGGGTAGTGGGGGTGAAGAGGTCTCTAGGGTTGGGGTTAGGGTTAGTACAGGGGGGTAGTGGGGGTGATGATCTCAAATTAACCTTCTGACTTTGGTAGTTGCTTTGAGGTCATTTGGCCACAAATGTTGAGCTTTGTCTCTTGAACCCATTCACACCCACTGAGTCTTTGTTAGCGGTGGCTAAAGTTAGCAGAAGTTCATAGCGACTATTTAATCATGGATGACACTTTCTCCTGGCCCATGGACTACTTTCAGGGGAAGGAACCATCTAGGGTGTAAAAAAGTGAACTATTCCTTTAACAGCCTGCTGTAATGTAAACTGTTGCCCGAGCTCTAGATACATTTACATCTGAG
>NC_139668.1:19661368-19663868 GCF_951799395.1 Argentina silus | reverse complement strand
TACTGAACAGGCAATGGAAAGTTCTGCAAATGTGAATCTGCTGGGTTAAAAATACAGACCATTAATGTGCTCCACATGTGGTACTCTGGCAGGATGGGGGATATTTTGACGGCAGGGGAAGAGAAGGGAGGAGGGGAGGGAGGAGGGGAGGGAGGGAGGAGGGGAGGGAGGAAGGGAGGAGTGGAGGGGTGGAGGAGGGAGCAGGCCTGGGGTTTCTCAAACTCAGAAGGAGACAGCAAACACACACTAGCATAGACATATTGTGCTCTGACGCACGTGCATGGTCACACACACACACACACACACACACGCACACACACACACGCACAAACACACACACAGCGCTACCTCTGCACAGTGCAGTACTGTCTATTAGCTCCAGTGTTCCTCCTGTACCTTGGGCCTTCTCCACAAACACCACCTTGGAGTCGTGCTGGAAGTTGTATCCACTGAGCTGCATCCTCTCTCCCCCCGAGGGGGGGCACGTCTTCAGGCTCTGCTTCTCCACCAGGGGCAGCTCCTGGGCCGATCTCTGGGCTGTAGGTTGGGGGGGGAGAGATGGGGGAGGAGGAGGGAGGGAGGGGGCGGGGGGGGGGGGGGGGGGTGATCAGTACTGATGAGTAAATACAGACCTACTTGCCATGCTGCCTCGAGCCTCCAGACCAGAGATCCTCCATCCTGGTCCTGGAGAGCCACAGTGGGTCCAGACCAGTGATCCTCAATCCTGGTCCTGGAGAGCCGCAGTGCATCCAGACCAGTGATCCTCAATCCTGGTCCTGGAGAGCCACAGTGGGTCCAGACCAGTGATCCTCAATCCTGGTCCTGGAGAGCCGCAGTGGGTCCAGGTTTTTGTCCCAGCCGAGCGTTACGGTATCACACCCGATTGAACTAATCAACTGATCTTCAGGAGCTTGATTAGCTGAATCAGGTGTGTCAGGGCTGAGCTGGAGCAAAAGCCTGCAGCGTTGCAGCTCTCCAGGACCAGGATTTAGGAGGACAACGGCCCCAGGCCGACTCATTTTCACAAGCCTGACAAACTCTCAACAGCTCCTTCACCACCAGCACTGCTCTCACCCAGGAGAGGCTGGTGGAGGTAGAAATTGGAGGACGGGCTCATTGTAAAGCATGGAATGGAAGGGGAATTTGGTATCAAATACGTGATAGAGTAACTGTCTTTGATCGCCAATGACATCACAGCGGGAGTGAACGCGTTATCATGTTCCTCGGTTAAGCCAGCGTTTCAGCTGTGTTTTCAGCAGCATTTCGACGTGAATAAACGTGAGTCGGTTTTGATAATGACATTCAGCGCCACATGGCTCGAAAATCCTGGGGAGAACCCTGGATACTTTGATTGTCATCAAGTGTGACTTTCTATAATGAAACTCTTATGTAAAATCGACCTGGCAGGGAATCTTTCCGACCGGACTATTATTCTCAAAGAACACACGAAAAAACAGAGTTTTGGTCAATAACAGTCTTGTGGCTGCATATCAGCCAGTGAGTCCATAATGGTCTATTCTTAAGCGCTGAGATCATCAATGGTTTGACCACATTTTTCATTGACCTCACAGCACTTGATCTCTGCGGCTACAGAAGCATCACAGCCAGGAACATATGAAAACATCCTGTCTGCTCAGCTTGGTCCTACATGTACATATAAGGGTTCCACATGGGTTCTTCATTTGCCCCTGGAGTGTAGGGGAACCCTTTGAAGAACCCTTTTTGGTTCCATGTAGAACACTCTTTGGAAAGGGTTCCAGATGAAACCCTAAAGGGTGCTTCAAAGGGTTCTCCGACAGGGACAGCTGAAGAAACCTTTTTGGTTCTATAGTTGGTAAGGCGTTTTGGCCGAAATATAAGCCCTTTTATACCTTTTGAGAATAGAATAGAATAGAAGAGTGCTTCCTCATCAGTTAATAAAGGTTTACTCGGGGAGTGCTTAGTGGTGTAGCACACTAATGAGCTTACCACGTAATCGCAAGGTTCCTGGTTCGATTCCGACCCTCGACATATCTTGCATGTCATCCCTCCTCTCTCTCTCCCATCTTTCTTGTCAATCTCTACTGTCTCTATCCCAATAAAGCAGAAATGCCCTAAAAACATATTTTTAAATAAAGGTCTACTCACAGCATTCAATGGGGTTGGATGAAGCCTGCAGGGACACCATTCTCCCTGTGGGCTGGTTGATGTGCACACGGAACACCATCCGCACACGCGTGTTCTTACGCCCAATATCCGTTTCCCCCTTCCGCAGCTCGATGTCTGAGTTGCGTAGTTTCAGGATGCCGGCGCAGTCGATTCTGTGCGACAGAGAGATAAACAGAAACGTTCAGTCTCAGAGTGAGTTAAAGCTACTTTATCGGGCTGCTTAGTGGCGTAGCACACTAATGCGCTCACCACGTAATCACAAGGTTCCTGGTTCGATTCCGACCCTCGACCTATCCTGCATGTCGTCCCTCCTCTCTCTCTCCCATCCTTCCTGTCAATCTCTACTGTCTCT
>NC_139668.1:19641368-19653868 GCF_951799395.1 Argentina silus | reverse complement strand
CATGTACAGTAATTAGGGAGTAACAGAGATTGAGCTGTCTGAGGCTCCCCAGTCTCACGTCTCCGTCAGGACACTGCCAGAACCGTGTGTGGTTGAGCCCGCCTCCGCAGGACGCCGCTCTGGGTGATGTCACCATCGCACACGGGAACTTTCCTAAACAAAGGGAAGTCTGTGTGTTCGGGCGGAAGCTGCAGGGCGGGCGGAGCTTAGAGAGAGCACTTTCTCTATTTCAGATGAGAGCCACACACACAGACACACACACACACACACACACAGTACAAACACACACATACGCACACACACACACACACACACACACCTACGCACGGACGCATGCACACACACAGTACAAACACGTGTGCCTATCCACACACTCACACACGCAGACACACACCCACACACCCACACACACAGAAACCCCTCAGTCATTAAATCATTAGCACCTAAACCCAGACATGCTCCCTGGCCGAGCTGCACATATGTGCCTGGTGGCCATGTTTACACACACCGGATAGTTCAACACGCTAACGTTCTCCGGTTCTCCATCACGCCTGCCTCCCCGGGGGGGTTACAACCTCAGGGTGGTCGCAAACATCGGGGTACGGCACCCCACCAGCGCCCGAGGAAACGCCAGAAGAAAAACCGCCTAACCCCAGAACTACAGTACCAGTCAAAAGTTTGGACGCAAACTTGCCAAGAGTGTGCAAAGCTGTCATCAAAGCAAAAGGTGGCTACTTACCTACTTACTTATCTAAAAATATAAAACATATTCTGGTTTGTTTAACACTTTTTTGTTCACTACATAATTCCATATGTGTTCCTTCATAGTTTTGATGTCTTCAATATTAACCTACAATGTAGAAAATAATAAAAAATAAAGAAAAACCATTGAATGAGAAGGTGTGTCCAAACTTTTGACTGGTCCTGTAGCTCAACGCCAGCGGTCCTCTGTAGACATGTGTGACGGCTCACTTCCCCCCGTTCGCCTCAGAGCCAGAGATTTACTCAGACGGAGTCTGGGATGTGGTGGACTGGCTGGGGGAGCGGTCCTGTAACCAGAGAACTACCCTTACTCAATACTTGACCACCAGAGCTATCGTACGCCGGGTAAAGCTCATGACTAAGCTTTACTGGCCACACTCTCTACATCACTTTTGCGACTGTCTGCCGTTGAACGAAATACGTAATGGAAAAGTCTGAGTCACCCCCACTCCTCGTCTGGACAGGAACTGACTGAGGAACGGACCAGTCTAGCTCCGGAATGGACCCGGTCTAACAGCTGCATACCTATGGTGTTTCATGCTGATCTGTGACGTCTTTGAAAAACATCACAGACACTCAGGGTTGTGATTTAAAAAACACACCACCACTAATCTGTTTTAACTCTGGAGTTTAAAAATAGGACGTGGAGAGAGGGGTGAGATGAGGATGATGATGTGGAGTAATGGTTTTACCTCCAGAGTCCAGGCCAAGTCTATGGTCTTATTATAGTGCAGTGTGTTGGTGTAACATCCAGGAGGACGTTAAGGAGTCTAGCAGACCTGTACCTACAGCAATAATAGCAATAATAATAATAATAATAATAATAATAATAATAATAATAATAATAATAGATGTATTTAGCTCTTTTCTAAGACCCAAAGATGCTTTACAAAAAATAAATGAAAGAACATGAAAAAAAAACACTGTTCCCCTCCCAAAAAGTTGGAGTCAATTCAGATTCTTAAAATTGGGAATTGGTAGCTAGATCGAACACGATGCATATCAATGTCAAAAAAATATTTTGGAATCAACTCCTGTGAAAGAATCAACTCAAATGTGAAAGAATCAACTCCTTATGTGTATGTAACAGCCTTGCAGTCCCAGCCCTGCTGTACCTGTACGACAGGGTGTCCCCCGGACAGGGCCTTGACGGCCCCCCTGCTCCCCTCGGTCTCGTAGTGGGCGCGGTGGTGGGACTTGGGCTGCACGTCGATCTGCAGGCTGTACGGCCCGGAGCTGGAGGGCAGCTGCCAATCCAGGGCTGGCAGGGACGGGCTGTAAAATGGACAGAATGGATTTAATATTTAATATGCCAGTTTAATGAGGAGAGAGTAAGAGTGGGTCCATGCTGTACTTGCGTATAACTATAGCGCCCTGCGTAAGTATTGGAAAGAGGAAGCATTTTGTCTTCTGTTAGCTCCATACTCCAACAGTATGTTTGTGAAGAAACCGTTGTACTTTCTAAACAGTAAAGCCAATCTGAAAGCGAAAAACACCAAATTCAAGCTGAGAATCTCTACTTTGACCCCGATAGTAATTGTTTGACTTCAAATCCGAACTGTTGGAGTATGGAGCTTTCCAATGCTGATGGAGGGCACCGTGGAGCGTAAGATCAGTGTTGTTTACCTGACGTATTGCTTTGGCTTGGACCAGTAGGGGTGCTGAGGCACATCCAGGAACCCCACCCCACAGTAGCCCTCCTTCTTAAACGGCAGCCGGGCGGAGAGGTATTCCTCCTGACAGAGCTGCTCCCCCAGGCCCAGGTCCTCCCCCCCGGGCTCCAGCTTCAGGCTGAGGGAGGGGGGGTTGGGGCTGGGGTCCAGGCTGGTCTTACGGGCCTTCAGGGGGATCCCCTCGCCGAGGTCGGCCACGCCGTCTGTGGTCAGGGCGTTAATGGCCGCCACGATGGCGGAGTTGGTATACTGGTTGGTGTTGGGCAGCCAGGACTCGTCCGTGACGCTGAGGCGTGGCGAGGTGTGGGGGGAGGGCCCGGGGGAGGGGTTGGGGGAGTACGGGAAGTGCTTGTAGGTCCCGCCCCCGCCCCCGGTCCCAGTCCCACCCCCGCCGTTGAAGCTGTACTTCCGTTTCCCGCCACAAGGGGAGTTCGGCCTGGAGCCCCGCTGGCCCATCCAGGTGTCGTCGGTGATGCTGGTGCGCGGGGAGGCAGAGGGGGAGTGGCGGGGGGAGGAGCCGATGCCGACGCCGCCGCCTTGGACATGCACGTGGCCGCAGGAGGCATCGCCGGGCAGGGCGAGGGAGGAGGAGCCCTTGGGGGAGACGCAGGGTGACTGCCAGGGGGAGTTCTGGGGGGAGTTGTCGTAGTTGTAGGAGAAGCCCGACTCGTAGGAGGAGGCGTCGGAGTGACAGCTGCGGGAGGAGACGCTGGAGGCGGGGCTTAGGCAGCTGGGGTCGCGGTAGCCGTCCGGGTTGGGCAGAGTCAGCGTCACGATGGAGTTGAGGCGTTTGGCCACCGGAAGGCTGCTCTCCTCCACCTCCTCCTCGGGGAACTGGCCGTAGGCCGTGATCTCGATGCGGGGGCTCTCCAGGGCCGGAGCCCCGTTAGGGCGCACCCCCCCAGGGGGGTGGTAGTACCCCACGATCCTCATGTCCTCCTGGGCCGCGTAGCTGGGGGACTGGCTGATGGAGACAGAGATGGAGGGGCTGGAGGGGCTGTGGTACTGGGAGGACAGGCAGGGATTCCCCAGGGAGAGGCTGACGTTTGGGGTGTAGCTGTATGCATCTGGAGAAAAACAGAGATGAAATCGAGATTTATTTTTCACGTACATCGCACACAGCCGTAATTGATTTTGCGAAATGCTTTGGAGTCTTGCTCCTCGATCAACAACAGTCAACAAATCAACAACACAACAATACAATATAACATATATTGATTGATGAAATCGGTCTTGGTATTGCGATCCAACACACTTCTTCGGTTCATTGGGAATAAGCCGACCACCAACTAAAACACATCTTGTACTGAAGCAGATGCCGGTTAATGACAGAACAAAGAGCTTCTCTGGTGTTGTTTATGATGGCATGTAAACAAAGCAATGCATGATGGATCTACCCACCAGCACAGAGCGTAAACATGCTGCAGCATTCAAATAAGAGCAAAAGCCAAAGACCTAAAAATTACATCTAAGGGTCCCCCCCCGCCCCCCGCCCCCCACCCCCCACCCCAAAGTCCCCTGCCAACACTCAGAGCCCAAAACAAAACCAGCTCTGACAGCGACAACCCCCCCACAACAACCCCCCCACAAAGGAAATAAGGTGAGAAACCTAAATAAAAGGGCCCGTAATAACCCCACTCTAAAAATAAACCAACACAGCTGAAGCAGATGTCGACTAGACTAACTTTATTTCCATTTCACATCGCCTCTGAGTTTTATGTCTTATAATATTCATACATACATAAATACATACATACACACACACACACAGCAGCCGGCACATTACAGACACACACACACACACACAGCAGCCGGCACATTACAGACACACACACACACACACAGCAGCCGGCACATTACAGACACACATTGCTGCTTTTGTTGGCTGGTTCCCTTTTCCAATATCGCTCTCGAAGCATAAACACCTGGCCGGCGTGACCGGTGTCTGTTGGCTTGAATAAAAGTGCAAGCTGTACCCCCCCCCCCAGGCAGGAGGGGGGCATGCCAGCCCCCCCACAGAGGTATGAGGGCATACGAATCTCTGAGTGTGTTAACACACACAAGCTGTGGCAGAGATGTCGGTTACAACGACCTCAAAGGGGTGTGTGGGGTGGGGGGGATTGGGGGGGGGGGGGGTACAGGGACCTGAGTAATCACACTACATGGGGGGATGAGGAGTGTGTGTGTGGGGGGGGGGGGGGTGAGCAGAATGTGTGTGGGGGGTACAGGGACCTGAGTAACCACACTACATGGGGGGATGAGGAGTGGGGGGGTGAGGGGGTGAGGGAGGGGGGGGGGGTTGTGGGGGGATGCGGGGGTGAGGGAGGGTTGTGGGGGGGATCAGGGGGTGAGGGGGGGTGAGCGGAATGTGGGGGGAGTACAGGCCAGGGAGTAATCACACTACAGTCAGCACATTGCTCCTAATGAGAGATAATACGACCAGGCCTTGCCAGACCACATACCGTCGGCCGCAGGGCTCCCGTCTGCTGTGAATTAGGAGACTTCTGGGGCGCCCGTGACGAGCATGACATCAGAGCAGCGCCACGCCACTCCCCCGCGGGGGAACGGCGTGGTCCCTGCGGCCTTGGTTACGGCATGGCCGTGTCTCCAGGCAGACTACGTTCTGTCACATCAACACACCGCTTCGTTCGTTTCTGTTGTGGAGGCTCCAGGGGAGGCTGGTGGAGGTGGAAATCGGAGGACGGGCTCATGGTAATGCATGGGACGGAATGAGGAATGGTACCAAACACGCCATTCCATGCATTACAATCAGCCTGCCTTTCGATTTCTACCTCCAAGATCAAGAACTACACATCATGTATGTCTTCCCATAGCACTTAGTGTTGACATAGGCCATTTAGCTGACGCTTTTATCCAAAGCGACTTACATTGCAGTGAGTGCATATATTTTTCAGCATACAGTACCAGTCAAAAGTTTGGACACACCTTGCCAAGAGTGTGCAAAGCTGTCATCAAAGCAAAAGGTGGCTACTTTGAAGAATCTAAAATATAAAACATATTCTGGTTTGTTTAACACTTTTTTGTTTACTACATCATTCCATATGTTTTGATGTCTTCAATATTAATCTACAATGTAGAAAATAATTTAAAAAAACATTGAATGAGAAGGTGTGTCCAAACTTTTGACTGGTACTGTATATGGTCCCAGTGGGAACCAAACCTACAACCTCAGCGTTGTTAACGCCATGCTCGACCAACCGAGCCACCGAGGACCAGGACCAGCGTTGTACTATAAAGTCTTCCATGCAGTGATCGTGGTGTTTAGCTGTTTCACTTTCACTCTAAGCGAATGTACTATACTGTACTAAGTCGCTCAGGATATACGAGCGTCTGCTAAATGAGAAAAAAAAAAACCTAACCCAAATCTAAATTTGGACGGTTTCTCAACAAGGACAACAAGTGGGTTGTGTTGACAGATGTTGTCAGTGGCGGAGAGCCTCCACACCCACCACTCCCTCCCTCGGGAGGGGCGATGCATGTTGAATGGAGCTCTCATAATGAGACTCTGCAGGTTACACGTTCATATCACATACGTACATATCAAACATCCACGCGTACAAACAACCAAGATTACATTTATACTGTAAGCTTATGAATATGAAAATGACGATACAAATTCAAAAGTCAAGTAGCCTAACCTGACGTGCTACGATGAATCGGTTATCTGTGTGCTATGTATTGATTGGTTGCACACACACACACACACACACACACACACACACACACACACACACACACACACATAAACAAAAAGGAAAGACACAATTAAGAAATAAAGGTTATTTTGCTAACCCTAACCCTAACCCTTTAGAGTGAATTATTATGATATTCAACTGTTAATCAAATCAGTCAGGTGTACAGTGTAGGTATAGCTATAGTGAGACACCTGAGAGGACAGTTAGATACCTACGAGGACAGTTCACAAGCATTACTGATTTGACACCTGAGTAGAAAGTCCGGCACAGACCAGACAAGCGGCCAGCCCTTTATCGACGGGCTAGACACCGTGAGCGAAGCAGCGTCGCGACTGACACGTTTAGACAAGTGCAAAAACTGGACAATTTCTTACCAACGAAAGTGACAGAAAGAGCGAAGCGCAGCCTACTCACCCTCTTCTGCGGATTTCATTTTTCTTACAGTCAACGTTGCAAAAAAGCGAACTTTGAAGACAGTAGCGCGTCGGTGTTTTTATATATCCATATAGCTGCGTGTCCACGCTCACGATGCTGGAGGTCTTACCGTTATATGCGTTTAAACCCCGCGGCTACGGCAAATCCACGTAATGAGAAAAAAATAAATGAATGTGCAATAATAAAAAAACGCGTTTCGAAGAGGAATACAAATCCTATCTAAAGTTAAAAAAAAAAAAAAAAAAAACTTGGTCACATCTGGATACAGCAAATAAACCTAAACGCGCGTATTAAAACATTACAATTCGGATGCAGAGCGTTTCCGAAATAAAGAGAAAAAACTACTTTTTAGTGGCTGGTTTAAGGAGAATATTAGTATTTTTGTGGAGGGGAATCCTAATGGTGTGGGTCTGTGTGACGCACTGCTTGGTTGCAGGGAGCGCTTCGGCGCTTTTAAACCCGGGGATCACCTCCCTCCCGGCGCCCCGCCCCCGAGCAGTGACGCCACCTCCACGTCGGAGTAGCAGACTGCTTTTATGGAGATTCTCTGCTCTCATCGGGGGTCCAGCTGCAGACGTGGTAGCCTGAATGTTAATAAACTGGATTGGCAATGCTGCTTTTACTGCGTCGAGGAAAGGTGTGTGTCGGAGAATCTAATGCAAATCTAATGCACATTATTCGGGTTTTTTTAGTTTTTTTTATTTATCCTTTATTTAGTCCCTTTGAGACCAAGGTCTCTTTTTCAAGGGTGCCCTGGCTACAAAATATATACACATCACTATTATTTACATCAAGATTTAAAAAGGACACAATTTACACAAATAATACCATTTTATTTTTGCAGACAACAATCAGTTATAACAACAGCACTCCTCCACTGAGGAATCGTTAATCAGGTTCCTGAAATGGCCCAAAGATACTAAAGCAGCAAGTCTCAATGTGTCCTACAGGTCATTCCTGCCCAAGGAGCACAATGACTAAAGGCAGTTCGACCCAGCTCAGAGGAGACAGGTGGGATCTGGAGGACTAACCAATCTGAAGACCGTGTCTGATAAGTGAAAGACAGCGATGAGTATGAAACTTATCGCCTGTAATAAAAAAGTGCTGAATGATAAACTGAATCTAACTGTTTCAATGTGGAAATATACATTATGTATAAACGATAAATGATGTATAAATATATAAATATAAATCCTGTCATTATTCTCATGAGGAGATGTCTGTCTGTATAGAGAAATGGACTTCTCATAAGGCTGTTACGGCACGCCATTGCCACAGCTGCATTAGCGCAACTGTGTTGAGCTCAAAACGAATCATCTCAATTCATTGGGTAGAGTGCAGGTAGAGTGCACCATGTGTTGTACAGGGGAGGCCGGCGGAGGTAGAAGTCGGAGGACGGGGCTCATCATAATGCATGGAATGGAATTAAGAATGGTTTTAAACATGTGTGTTTGACACCATTCCTTATTCCGTTCCATGCATTACAATGGGCCCGTCCTCCGATTGGAATGCAGGGACATGTGTTTCATAACTTTCCTCATTCTATTCCATGCATTACAATGAGCCTGTCCGTTTTACTACCTCCACCAGCCTCCCCTGGGATTGCAGTTGTCTCCTTGAGAGGATCATCTGGAATTACAAGATGTCTCTCTGGGACTGGGTCTGACGTGGTCCTGATGGTGCCCTAAGCGATCGACCTGCCTGAGGATATCAGGCTAGCAAGATCACTGTTCTCTTTTTAAATCATTTTTATAGACTCGCCTTTAATTGATGCTGCCCTTATTATTTTTTTAATGTGTTGTGTTTTACTGTTTTTCTACTTTTACTTTAGCTTTTGATGCTTGCTCTTATTCTTTTTAATGTGTCTGTGTTTTACTGTTTCTCCTTATATATGTATTTTAATTTTTAAATATCTGTTTTATCTATTTGTAAAGCACTTTGTAGCATAGTTCTAAATAGGTGTTATATAAATACACGTTATTATTATTATTATTATTATTAAAAAGTTGGTTTAACCAACATTACACTTGTTGTGAAATGTGAAGGAAAGTCTATGGGGACATCTCTGTTCATATTTCAGCACCAGTTAGTGTTTGTTTGTTGTGTTTGTTGCTATTGTGCCTGGCTGACTCAACCAATGTTTATGTTTTCAGAAGCCTACAGTATGGGGAGAACCGGTTTTAAAATATCACGATTGTTTTCGTGTCTGTGGGTCTGTGATGCTGTTCTGACTTGTTCCAGGGCCTCTCAACCAGGGGAGGCTGTTGGAGGGAGAAACCAGAGGACGGGCTCACGTGTGTCCCTCCTCCCACTCCATGCATTCCGACGACCCCGTCCCCCGAGAGGTCGATCCATTTCATGCGTTACAACGACCCCGTCCTCCGATTTCTACCCCCACCAGCCTCCTCCCCTGCTCCAAGCGCTGCAGTAATCCAAGCCCTGCCTCTCTCTGCACCCTGGAGTCATGATTAATTCATCCAGCATCCTTCTATCTCTTCCTTCTGGCACCGTAAACAGAGGCTAAGCAGCGATGCCATGGCTGCAACATACGACACCAGGAATGTCTTAACCGAGATTTACGACCAGCCTAATCCTCGCTAATGTTTTACATGAATCTGCTGCCATTTTCACCCCAATGCAGACATTCATCAAATAGTTAGTTCAACAGATGCTGCTGTTGTAGGCCTTGTCTGCTTACTGTGGATGGCTGTATTAGGAGTGTTAAAAAAGCAAGGAGACACACACCATAGTTTGGTGAGGTGCAGGCTGGCGGGAGACACTTACAGGACAGAAATCCGATGCTAATTATCGATCTCGATCCGATGCTAATTATTTTTATTTAACCAACGTTTCGCCAGCAAGCTGTCTTCGTCATGGTTTCAATCCGAAACCCTGATTGAAACCCTGAAGAAGGAAGCTTGCCACTAAAAATGTTGGTTAAATAAAAGAATTAGCATCGGTGCTAAGAGGGTGTGGCTCTCTTTTCTCTTTCTATCTTGTCTGTGTGAACCGGCGAGGTTTGAACCGGGGACATCCCTCGCACCGAGAACCCAGACGTTCTCGATCTCATGTGGCCTTACCTCAGAATCACGTTATTCTCACACCTCCTTTGGAGGTCTGGGGACGTTGTTATTCGCCGATTCCGTTGGAATGGAGCACTGGCTGCGAGAGGTCACTTTTTGATTGGCTGTGAGCAGTAGTGATGTTTCGATGAACAACAGCCCCCTCCCCCTTTTTCGTTATTCTTGAAAAGCGTTCGCCAATCAACTTAGCTGCCATTGCTAGCAAGCCATATACAGTATTTTTTTTAAATGGACATTGCTGAAGTGGTTTTTATTATTTTTTCCAGAATTGTAACAACACAATGTACAGGTACAGTCGTGTTCTAACAACTGAATACAGTCTATACTAATTAACTGTATATAGTCTGTACTAAGGGCAGGGGAGTTGGGCCCGACATGTATGAGCATAGCTTGGGTAGGATTTGAAGCTGGATGAATACGGTGTTTACTGGATCTTCTAACACAAAGGGTGACTTCCTTTAGATCTTCATATGTGTTCTATGTGGGTTTTGGGACTTTTTTCTTGCAACAAATTATCTCTTTTCTACTTCCTTTTCGTAGAATAATTAGATACAGCACACACTGCAGTACAGTACAGTTAGTACATGTCTGTCGTCCAAGGAACATATAATTATCCATAGTTACATACAAGGCCGGTAGAAAAGTGCCTTACCCAGTCATTTGGCTCTGAGAACTGGGAATCTTCATATACAGGAGATCTCCTGTTTCATTCCACAGGGCTCTCCCTCACTCTCTGTCTGGTGGATACTGAAGGGGAGGCTGGTGGAGATAGGAAATCGGAGGACGGGCTCATTGTGATGCATGGAACGGAATGAGGAATGGGGCTCATTGTAATGCATGCATGTGTGTTTGATTCCATTCCTCATTCCGTTCCATGCGTTACAATGAGCCCGTCCTCCGATTTCTACCTCCACCAGCCTCCCCTGGTATGCACATCCAGCTTCACTCTCACAAAGCAGTCCCAGGCAGGCAGCTCTATCTTTGGAAGGTCTGGACATTTCAGCGGTTTGGGAGTGCTGCCTCTGAGATGACAACAGTCATTAGGAGTCTGTCCGTCTGTGCAGCTCTAGAGGTGGGATACATTACACCACTGTGGTGGGCTCCTATCAGCTGCTCCATACTGTGGGTCAGCGGAGGCTGGTGGAGGTAGAAATCAGACTACAGGCTCATTGTAATGCATAGAACGGAATGAGGAATGGTATCAAACCATGCATTACAATGAGCCCCGTCCTCCGATTTCTACCTCCACCAGCCTACCCTGACCTTTATCCCCTACGCTATCAAAAAGCTATCAATTCGACAGCGCGGGTGTTTGGGGAGAGGGGGGAGGCAGGGGGGTGGTGGGGGAGAGGGGGGAGGCAGGGGGGTGTTTGGGGAGAGGGGGGAGGCAGGGGGGTGGTGGGGGAGAGGGGGGAGGCAGGGGGGTGTTTGGGGAGAGGGGGCAGGGAGGGGGGTGGTGGGGGTGTTTAAACTTGAGGAGTGAGTTTACCATCTCAACTTGGTTACAGGCAGCCTTTCTCATCAACAGTGCAAAGACTCAGACCCTCATTTCAGGAACTTAAATTCCTAGTCTTTTTATTTTATACAGATCTAATTTATTCATGCTTTATTTATTATTTTATGCAATTCGTGGGTGTGGAGTGGGATGATAATATAATAAAAACAACCAAAAAATTATCATTTTTAAAATAATAATTCATAATATCACGCACGTCTGTCTCCGTTATGCAACAAGGTGGCGTGCCTGCTTCCCCTCCGACTTCCTGCCGCCCCGTGAGGATCTCATGTCAGCAGAGTATCCCGAGGAACGCCGGCCAGGACCTTGTGAAACGCTAGCCGGCTATTTCATCACGGGGACATGGAGCACAGTCGTTTAAAGAGCTCCACATATTCCTTTGACCTCATGGAAATCTCTCACCCAGAGGCCGGGGGCCTAATTGGGGCAAAGGGGTGGGTGGGTGGGTGGGGTGTTGGGGTGGGGGGGGGGGTTGCGGATGGGGGGGGGGGGGGGGGGGGTGGGGGGGGGGGGGGGGGGGGGGGGGGGGGGGGGGGGCTGAAACATGTGCTGCTGTAAACATTTCCCCCCGTCTGTAGATGATAAACAGCTGTTGCTAAGTGACGCGCGCCCCCCCCGTCTACGTCACGGGAGCGTCGGGCCTCGTACGCTTTTTTTTTTTTTTCCGCCCGCGTCTGGTCATGGTTAGCAGGACACTCCGGTAAGTAACCGCCGCCGACCGCCGCCGCCGCCGCCACACAGACCATTCCGGAAGCGGGGTAAACAAGAACAGACACAGGCCTGTGTTATGGCGGGGAACAATGCTCGGGGCTTTACACACAACAGGGCCTGACCCCAACCCACACTGTGCTGGCTCAGATATGTTCTTTTCACTGCGTCCCATGGGTAGTTAACCAGGCCAGGACAGCTCAGCTCTGCCTGGCTCGGTTCAGCTCAGCTCTGCCTGGCTCGGTTCAGCTCTGTAGTCTGAAACGAGGGTTTTGTGTCCTGTATTTATGATGCTGTCCGGACCGGCCTCGCAGCAGATCCGTCCCTTCGCTATCTAGATGCGTTAGTGTGTGTGCGGGGCGACCCTCCCGCCGCGGTGGGAAGTGAGACTTGTCCCCAGCGGGCGCTGTGGCAACGCGGCAGACGGTTCAGAGAGGTTCAACACAGGGGAGGAGCTGTTTGGCTGAACCCGGCTGTGGGTGAGGACTGATAGAATAGAGAGGGATCTGACTGTGCCTCTCCTCCCCTCTCCTCTCCTCTCCTCTCCTCTCCTCTCCTCTCCTCTCCTCTCCTCTCCTCTCCTCTCCCCTCCTCTCCTCTCCTCTCC
>NC_139668.1:19613868-19633868 GCF_951799395.1 Argentina silus | reverse complement strand
AACGGGATACAAAAACATGGCCACACACAGATCAGACAGAGAGAGATAAGACAGAGAGATAAGACAGACACACACACACACACACACACACACACACACACACACACACACACACACACACACACACACACACACGAGAGAATGATAAAACTCATTCCTCCTCCAACCCCCCCCCCCCTGTCTAGTTTCATCCATAGCAGGGTAAAAAAAAAAACACACAACACAGTGTCATCACAAGCCCAGGCCACAGGGGACAAGATCAGGGAATCCTAATCACACAGTCAATCAGTAAATCAATCAGACATTCCTAATCGTCAGCAGAAGTCAACAACATTATTACATCCTTTATAATCCTGTGGTGTTTTGACATTGAGAGAGAATAGTATCGTCATTGAGGAACATTGTCAGGGGTCGATAACTACAGGAGGAATGATTCTCTCCCGTGGCCCAGCTGTTCGCTCCTGGCGAGGGAGAACAAGCAGGTAACAGAAACATCTAGAAGATAAAAGTATCAACATGTAGGGATGGGGGGGGGCTTATTGAACGTCGATTACTTTGATGGGTGCTGGGGGTCGATACATCCATCCCACACTCTGGCACATCGTTTCAACAACGCTGCTCGTCTTTGTGTACAGCATGACGGCGTGACAGGCCAGCCAGGAATGATTTGACACTGACAGCGAGCGAATGAATGAATGAATGAATGAATGAATGAATGAATGAAGAGTGGGGCCTGCTGCTACTGGATGGAATTATCACCAATCCCGCCCACAATCTCACAAACTAGTGGCTTGTCTTTGTCGATGAATGATTATCCTATTTTTCAAAATCGATTTCGACCCCCCCCTCCCCAGGAACGACTAATCAATTAATCAAACTCATCCCTAGAAGTATCATCAATAGAAATACACTAACTCTTTTGATTGACATCTGGAGCTAGGAGAGGTTCATGAATGTCTCAAACACAACATTAGAATCATGAGGCACAATGCAAACAAGCCTGTCCAGCCAGCGACCAGGGACCCTGGTAACCAGGTAACCAGGTAACCAGGGTCGGGGACAATCCATTTCAATTCAGTCTATTCAGAAACTGAACAGAAATTCTAATTCAAATTCCACATTTCCTCTGTGCTAGTCAATGAGGGAAATACTTGAAATGTAAAAAAAAAAAAAAAGAGAGAATTTCAGTTAAGTTAACGATTTAGAAATGGAATTGACCCCACTCAAACCATGCTGGCAGCCAACGACAGACACATGACACATATATGGCGTAATACACGGTCTTCCAAGGCCAGAAGGAACAGAACAGAATACCATCGCCTAAACAAACGGATCTAAGGACTGTTGGCGTCCTACTATGAGGACTTCAGGAGGATATCCTGTCTGATGCCAGTCAGCATCTGGAAATGGAAAGGATCAAACTGCACACAGAGGAACACAAAACTCAAGTAGGGTGTTGTTCCCAGAACAAATCATTTCAAAATCATCGCTGAAACATCGTTAATTTTGGTTAATGTTCATTTTCCCAAGGTAAGTACAGTAAAGCGCAGGTTACAGCAGTAAAACAGCTGCACATAGGAAGTTCTTATTTACAGTGCTAGGAAACCATGGCGACGCGGAGAATTAATCACCAATTAAACCACAATACTATCCCTATGCTGTTTAGAGAAGCATAACGTCAAATGTAATAAAAAAAAAAAAAAACATTTTAAAAAGTCCAGAACTCCACATACAGTATATGAAAAGTTGCCTAAATCATATCGTACAAGAGTTATAAAAAAAAGAAAGAAAAAAAGAAAAGAAAAATGACACTCGAAGCAATCAGTTGGAAGTGCATTTAAAAAAAAACAGAAGGCGGCAAATTGACCCAGGCCTTCTGATCCAGTGCATCATGGGTAATTTGTACAACGTTTCATCCTTCCCTCTGGTCATCATCCATTCCTCTGGTCATCATCCATTCCTCTGGTCATCATCCATCCCTCTGGTCATCATCCATTCCTCTGGTCATCATCCATTCCTCTTTTAAAGTCTTTGTTTTTGTGCTCAAGTCTTTTCAAGTATTCCCATGTCTCACACAATACACTGCTGCTTCTTCTTCCTCCTCCTCCTCCTCCTCCTCCTCCTCTTCCCTCTTCTGTTGCTCTCAGTGGTTGACCTCTAACCTTTGACCTCTTCAGGTTCCCTGTCCGTCACTGTGGGTCCGATCAGTACAAAAAAGCGCTGGGGAAAAAGCAGCAGAAGAGTAGCAGGAAGAGCGGAAGGAAGAGAAGAGTCGGCAGGAGGAAGGAAGAGAAGAGTCGGCAGGAGGAAGGAAGAGAAGAGTCGGCAGGAGGAAGGAAGAGAAGAGTCGGCAGGAGGAAGGAAGGATCCATCCAGATCAGGAGGACAGCTTGGAGTAGCCCCCCCCCCCCCCCACCCCCCCCCCCCAGATCAGGAGGACAGCTTGGAGTAGCCCCCCCCCCCCCCCCCACCCCCACCCCCAGATCAGGAGGACAGCTTGGAGTAGCCCCCCACCCCCCCACCCCCACCCCCAGATCAGGAGGACAGCTTGGAGTAGCTGGGAGGAGAGAACTTGCGCTTCAGGTACTTGACGATGTAGAGGGGGAGGCAGCTCACGACAGTGATGGCTGACACCTTCCACAGGAAGGCCTTGGTGATGATGAAGGCCAGGTCTGGGAGGAGAAGGACAGAACAACAACACTTAGAGGTTGGTCTACGTAGTAAAAAAGAGATGCTTCACCCGAATTTCAGAACGACATATTTGTTTCCTTACCTTGTCAGCAGTCTATGGACAAGGACAGAGTTCAATACACTGTTTTAGGTATGTTTATATATTTATATATATGTTTTTTTTTATTTTTTATAAATTTTCTTTTTTTACCAAAACCCAATAGAAACCAAATATGTGTTTTTTGTCATTTGGGTGAACTATCCCTTTAACCCGCAGGTCCGTTTGCCAGGAATGTGCTTGGTAAAAGGAGAATGTGTCGATACGTTGGTTTATAATCATGTTGACACTGTACTCTACTACACAACAATGGTGGCAGTGTTGTCAAAAGAGACCGTGCCACTTCCAAAAATAGTCTCTGTGCCAATTATTTCCCAACAGGATTTGTCCTACTAATACTACTACTGTACTAATACTACTACTGTACTAATACTACAACTGTATTAATACTACTACTGTACTAATACTACAACTGTACTAATACTACTACTGTACTAATACTACTACTGTACTTGGGAAGCATTTGGAGTAATCTGGTCTCTTGTGTCAACATTATGTAACTTTATCAATTCAGCACTTCTAAAAGTAAAACCTGACATGTGAGAGTTGCTGATTGACAGATCTGTCCTGTGTGTTTGACTGAGCTTCTGCGCGAGTGTGTGAGTGTGTATCCTGTGTGTGTGTGTGTGTGTGTGTATGTGTATGTGTATGTGTTTGTGTCGGACTGAAAGAGTATGATATGATAACAGGCAAACATGTTCAAGATGTCACATGACCATTGTCAGGCGCCAGAAACAGGATCCTATTATGGTCACTGACGGATACGACCTCACCCCAGGGGAGGCTGCTGGAGGTAGAAATCAGAGGACGGGCTCATTGTAATGCATGGAATGGAATGTGGAATGGCATCAAACACGTGTGTCCCGTCCTCCTCCCCACTCCTCCGTCCGTTCCATGCGTTACAATGAGCCCGTCCTCCGATTTCTACCTCCACCAGCCTCCCCCGTCTCATACAGCAGATGAGCATGGCTCATTAGTGGTTACACAGAGAGGACAGCACAGCACAGCACAGGGAACACAGATGGATGGAGAGAAAGAGAGAGAGAGAAAAGGAGGTGGAGAGGATGGAGGGAGGGAGCAGGTGATTCTGCAGCGCTGCACACCTACCCAGGAAGGCTCCAAAGGACACCCTGCCTACACCTGTCCCACCACCAGAGAGAGAGAGGGGGGAGAGAGAGAGAAAGAGAGAGAAGGTGAGTGGTAGCACTTGAGGAGTGAGAGAGGGGGGGAGAGAGAGAGAGAGAGAGGGGGGGGGGGGAGAAAGAGAGAGAGAGAGGGGGGGGGAGGGAGGGAGAGAGAGGGGGAGAGAGGGGGAGAGAGAGAGGGGGGGAGAAAGAAAGAGAGACAAGGTGAGTGGTAGCACGGGAGGAGAGAGAGAGAAAGAGAGAGAGAGAGAGGGAGAAAAAATAGAAACATAGAGCAGACAAGCAAAGCACAGACCTGCAAGGTTTAGATTAGGCTGCTAATGTTTAAAAGTAAGTAAGTGCAAAACTAAAAACACTAAAGCAAACTAGAACACACAAGCTGCAGTGCAGGGTGAAGGGTGATGCTTTGTTCCATAGCTAGACTCAAACCAGCCACCAGCAACACCATCATCTACACCCTGTTATCCTGTCAGCACACTGACTCACAGCATACAAATCAACGGTTTCCTCACAGCTAAACACAACAGAACCTTCAGAAATGACAACAACAACTACAACTACAACTACACTGGCTCCTTACTCGGGCTATGAAATAGTGTGATATTTGATCATATTGTGATATTGTTATTACAGACGATAGTCTTTAAAAGTGCTTAAAAAACCCTGTTTTTACAAGGCAAAGCGCCTCTCCAGGTGCTGTGAGAACAGCTGGTGCGTCTCTCTGTTTCCCCAGCCTAGCAAACCCTGCTGCTCACCAAAGTACTCGTTGAGGAAGGCCAGCGAGGCCAGGTAGGCGCCCAGGCTGAAGAACTCGGCCATGACCATGAGCCAGTGCCAGGTCCGGATAGTCAGGGCCACCATGAGGAGCTCGGTGAGGATGAGGGAGGTGAAGGAGATGGCCACCACGTGGACGAACTCAGACTCAAACAGCAGCAGCGCTCCGTACATCAGGATGCCCCCTGGTGGCCGCAGGGAGAAGTGTTAGTGATGCACAGTGTTTTATTTTTTTTCATTATTTATTTTTATTTTGTACCATTAGTTATCCAAGAAAACACACTAAAACCATTGTGTCATTCACAGGTGTGCCCTGTTTGCGAATACAAATGAAAATACATATGTTATTTTGCTTATGTTGTTGTGTTGTGTTTCCCAGACGTAGGTCATTAACATGATAAAGACCACGTACAGAGACTCTTCATCACGTCCTTTCTAGTCCAGACAGAGGCTCAACCTGTGTCTGGATAGCCACCCACAGGAAATTGGACGACCAAATAAGGTTTGCGGTTGATTAAGCACAAATTATCATTAAAACTAACTAGGATGATTCAACAAGTGTTCTGTCTGCCTTGTGTAAATTGCCTGAGGCTTCATTTCATTTGACCCCGGAGAGAAAACTCACTGAAAGACTTCTCCTTATTCAAAAGGGCACGTTGAGACACCAGACCGGAGCCACACTATTGAGGATTAGCAATTGTGTTTCTGGAGATAAGGCTTAATTCAATAACATTATTTATGAAGGGGAGAACGTTTGGGGTGGGAGGGGGGGGCTGGGGGGGCGACACACACACAATGTCCCCTAGTGTATCCCACCCTCCCTGGGTAGCTCGCCACTCATTCATCCTCGGGGTCGACTGTATCCCGATAGCCTTTCATTTCATCATAACACGCCGCAAATTGAGCCTAATAGACTATAACTGATCGCATAATTGCTTTTTCATACAGTCTTCCTGCGTACGGTGGCATTCCTGCGAGCTAAACTCTGTAATAAATTAAAGAAGCCGAGAGAGTGGCTGATATTTATTCCCCCCCCCCCCCCCGCCCCCCCAACCTCCTCCCCTCATATCTCCACCTCCCCCTCCCCCTCCTCCTCCTCCTCCGCGATTCTCCTGGTCTCGGTATTAGCCCTTTAATTAAAGAACTGGAGCTGTCAGGAAGTCGCGCTTGAGCAGGAACATAGATCTTTCTCACACGCTGCATGGCTTAGCGATTACAGAAATATCGATTTACCGGACGCGGACAAAAGCCCGCGTGTAACTGCGGATGACGCTCGGAAACCTAAGCTACTGAGAAAGTGACTGTCTGTCGGGCCGGGGCCCCGGAGGGATTCAGGTATGGCACGCAGTAAAGATGATGAAATACAAGTTGAAGTGGAAGGGCCTTGCTGCTGTACAGACGGACGGGAATAAAAGGCAGGTATTAGGGCGACTGGAACAGTATCCTTGAGGTGCAGTAGCTACTGTACTTGTCAGGAGCTTTTTTTGGGGGGGGGTGGGTGGAGGCGGGTGGGAGGGAGGAGGGGAGGGGGGGAGGGGTTTGCTCCTCCTGTGCACATTGTTTTTTTGTTTTTTTTTAACTGTGTACAAACTTTGTCTTTCTATCTGTGTCAATAAACTAATGTAAACAAATACTGGCTTTTCACGAGAGCTTTTCAGAAGAGACCTGGCACCTGGCAGACGCATAGATTCCTTATTTCCATACTATAAACAACTACACTGCAGCGCTGCCATACTGTAGCTTTACGTACTGGGGGGGTTGTCGTACTGGGGGGGGGGTTGTCGTACTGGGGGGGTTGTCGTACTGGGGGGGGGTGTCGTACTGGGGGGGGGTTGTCGTGCTGTGGGGGTTGTCGTACTGGGGGGGGGTTGTCATACTGTGGGGGTTGTTGTACTATGGCGGTTGTCAAGACTGTGGGCCTCAGGGTTGATTTGCCCCCGGCAGACACCTGTTAAGAGTCCTCATTTACATATAGTGTCACTCAACCTGTGTGCTGGACTAGACTAGACTAGACTAGACTAGACTAGAGTTCTGGAAACATCATCAACAGCCAAGGAACTCTGCCTCAGAGAGCTCCTGAGGACTATCCTGGACTAGACTGCCTCAGAGAGCTGCTGAGGACTATCCTGGACTAGACCCGGACTAGAGCCTCTGCCTCAGAGAGCCGCTGAGGACTATCCTGGACTAGACTCTCTTCGCTTACGAAACTATAGAGGAAAAACTCCACACTCTGAAGAAGTTCTCTTGACTGCAACGTCAGTGATTAAATGTCATGACTTTCGCAAGTAAGCAGTGTTGCATTTTTTTTTTACAATTGAATGTGAATGTACACGATCAGCGAACGCAGCAGTGGAGGCTGGTGGAGGTAGAAATCAGAGGACCCTACCTTGGTACACACTGATCAACACCCAGATGAGGAAGGTCTTGAAGGACAGGGAGCGACCCTGGAAGGAGAGAGAAATAGAGGTAAGGACCAGAGCAAAACACACCATCCACTTCCTGTCAACCCAAGGACAAGAGCTTTTACCTGCTATCACCAAAACAATATTATGTTAAAGGGGCAATCTGGAATTCAAACAACAACAAAGCGGTCACCCCGCCACTGTCTTTGGTAAACAGCTGAGGGGCGGAGAACGATCGATGCCAGGACTGACTATCCATGAGATAAGAAATAACAGTTTTAACCATGTTTTGAAGCTATACAGTGTTTGTGAAAATGACATTGTTCACAAACAATGGAGTAAAACAAGCTTATATTGTGAGTTCTGGTAAAACAGTTGAACTAAGCTCATGAGGCATTTAATTTATAAGTTATATTCTTCATGAATCAATGGCTTTATATAATTCATTTAAAAGTCCTGAAACTGAGGTACAAATCCCAGATTGCCCCTTTAATGACACTGTTATTACCTGCTAAATCAAAACAACAGTAACAGACAGACAGAGTTGAATATATCAGTATCAGGGGAGGCTCGTGGAAGTAGAAATTGGAGGATGTGCTCATTGTACTGCATGGAATGGGATGAGGAATGGTATCAAACACGTGTGTTTCCGTTCCATGCATCCCTGTCCTCCGATTTCTACCTCCAGCAGCCTCCCCTGGTGGTTATCTTACTTTGGTGAGGTCTTTGTAGAGCTCGGGGTACAGAAGTGCCATCTCAGGCTTCACATCCTGGTCCAGAACCAGGGAGAAGACCGGGAACATGGTGTAGACCGTGGCATACCTGCACAGGTGAGAGAGAGGGGGAAAACAGGACTCACTCAGAAAGACAGGACTCACTCAGAAAGACAGGACTCACTCAGAAAGACAGGACTCACTCAGAAAGACAGGACTCACTGAGAATACTGTCATCTTTCATTTAGCAGCAATAGAGAGGATCTCTCTTTCTCACGTGAATCCAAAACCTTTTTTTCTATCCTTTATTCATTCAACCCCTTTGAGACCAGGGTCTCTTTTTCAAGGGTGCCCTGATTACAGACACACAGCGTGAGTTCAGTGGGATGTTTCCAGCTGTACGTACCCGACCATTAGGAAGCCTTGGTACAAAGGAACTGAGGCAAAGAAGAAGACAGAGGAAAATACCGCCTGTAAAGAGAACATTTCAGATTAAATTAAAGGGGCACTTTAACCATATCACTGTTTCAACAACACTGAAAGTGAAGAGAGAGACAGAGAGAGCCAGGGTGGGCCAGGGTATCAGTAAAGCTAGTCTACTAGCCTACCTGCTAACCCCCTAGCCTACCTGCTAACCCACTAGCTTACCTGCTAACCCCCTAGCCTACCTGCTAACCCCCTAGCCTACCTGCTAACCCACTAGCTTACCTGCTAACCCCCTAGCCTACCTGCTAACCCCCTAGCCTACCTGCTAACCCCCTAGCCTACCTGCTAACCCCCTAGCCTACCTGCTAACCCCCTAGCCTAGCCTACCTGCTAACCCCCTAGCCTAGCCTACCTGCTAACCCACTAGCTTACCTGCTAACCCCCTAGCCTACCTGCTAACCCCCTAGGCTACCTGCTAACGCCCTAGCCTACCTGCTAACCCCCTAGCCTACCTGCTAACCCCCTAGCCTACCTGCTAACCCCCTAGCCTAGCCTACCTGCTAACCCCCTAGCCTACCTGCTAACCCCCTAGCCTAGCCTACCTGCTGACCCCCTTGCCTACCTGCTACCCCCCTAGCCTACCTGCTAACCCCCTAGCCTACCTGCATGGTGGAGATGATCATGCCGCGGTGCATGACGAACTGGCCCAGCGCCGCCGAGCGCTTGTAGCTGTTCCTGCCGTGCACCATGAGCAGCCGGCCGATGTGCTTGAACTGGGTGATGGAGAAATCTGCAGCCAGCGACGCCTGCTTCCCCTCCTGTGTGGGGGGACGGAGAGGTGGGCTCGGTGGGTGGAGCGATGCTGAGGTTGTGGGTTTGATTCCCCTGGGACCATATGTACAAACTATGTATCCACTCATTGTACTGAAACACAATGTACTGCTTGGATAAAAGTGTCCATCGAGGCTGGTGGAGGTAGAACTTGGAGGCTGGGCTCATTGTTATGCCTGGAATATGGACACCCACGTGTTTGATACCATTCCTCATTCCGTGCCATGCATTAAATGAACCCGTCCTCCGATTTCTACCTCCATCAGCCTCTCCTGATCTATATACTCTATATTATATTATATCATTAAACAGAAGTCAATGCAGATAAGACAGCCCCCACATGTCAGTCAGTCTGAATATCAAAGTAATTCATAACATGCTGACTGTCTATTAGCATTTGGTTGTTGATTAAATGCAATATAAATGCAAAAGGCTAATATCTGTGGCCAGGGTACAGTAGGAGGAATGATGTACCTTCCCCTCGATGCCAATCCCACAGTCTGCTGCCTGGATCATGCTGACATCATTTCCTCCATCCCCTGCGAGAGACAGGAATTAGTCATGATGGGCAGCCACAGCCTTCATCATCAAATGCAAAAATGCCAAAGAAGTCGATTACAGAAATGAAGGGAATTTCAACACAGATGTGCTCGGATCGCCCCCTTGTGGACATAAGAGGTAATCCATCTCTTAATACTGCATGTGCAACTTTAACTTTGTTGCCTTCTTGGCCAGGACTCAGATTTAAAAAAGCGATATACATATAAATCCCAATGTGATTTCTAAAAAAGGATAAATAAAAACAAACAAATAAACTGTTATGAAAACAAATAAAAAGATGGCGGTGTCACCTATGGCGCAGGTTCTGTTGGCGGTGTGCTGCTTCAGCAGGGTGACTATCTGGGCCTTCTGGGTGGGGGAGCATCGGCAGCAGACCACCGCGGGACACTGACACGCCAGCTCCACAAACTCATGCTCGTAGTAACGCAGACACACCTGGAGGGCAGAGGAGGACACGTTGGCTGGGCTCCACAGGGCATTCTCAGGCACTCTGTCAGGGGAGGCTGGCGGAGGTAGAAATCGGAGGACAGGGTTTATTTGTAATGCATGGAACGGAATGAGGAACACGCGTGTGTTTGGATGATGTACCGTTCCTCATTCCGTGCCGTTGCATTACGATGAGCTCGTCCTCCGATTTCTACCTCCATCAGCCTCCCTTGCCCTCTATACAGAGTGTACACCGAGGACGGATATGTGTGGACATGTAATCAAGTGGCGTTCCCAAACAAGTACGTAGGGAATCTTCCGGAAGTTCTGTTGACTCATTCATTCAGAAAATTCCTTCACAGGCAGGAGTAAGCAGGTGTGTGACGTAGGTACAGGTTCCCCATGGAAGGTATTTACTATCACTGCAGCTTCTAGGTGATGAAACGTTTCCGGCGTCTCGAATCAAGAACGATGCGGTTCGCTGCCTTGTTTGTTGTTCTGCTCTCAACTTGTTACTTTTGGCACTGGAACTGTTTTTATCCTTTTGGCTGCAACTGTACAATCTGCTCTGAGAGGGTGTGTGTGTGTGTGTGTGTGTGTGCATGTGTGTTTTTGTCGTTTTGGCTGCATCTATACAATCTGTATGTGTCAGCGCGTGTGTGTGTGTGTGTGCGTGTATGCATGCATGCATGCAGGCAGTGTGTGTGTGTGTGTGTGTGTGTGTTTGCGCACCCCTGCGTGTCTGTGTGCATGCGTTCATGTGTGTAGTACCTCTAAGGAGTCTCCAGAGATGACCAGAGCACAGTCGTGTTTCCTTCTGAAAGCGTTGAGCTCCAGATGGGCCTCCCCTCTGTTGGAGACCTGCTCGAGAACCAGGCCACACAATTAGTGGAGGCAGACACAAGATCCCTTTAACTGTCACCAAGACACGAGATCCCTTTAACTGTCACCAAGTAGAACAGATCATCACAACGTTTACATCGAGAGAGGAAGCGAAGCGAGGCGTACCGGTTTGAAGACGTGGATGTCTTGGCTTCTGGAGACCAAGTGAGAGCTTTTGGCGATGCAGGTGGCCGTCTCCAGCTTGTCCCCCGTCAGCATCCATATCTGAAGAAAGAACACCGTGAAAAACAGTCAGTATCCATATGAACAGAGAACACCACTGTGAAAAACAGTCAGTATCCATATGAACACAGAACACCGCTGTGTCAAACAGTCAGAATCTGTGTACTCCATGTAATGCTTCTAATTTCTATAATATGTGTCTTGTTAATGTTGTTTTTGTTTTTACATGATGTACAGTGTGTTGAGACCCTGGTGATGATAGTGCACTTTAAAACTGAAGTCTCCAGAGATCCAGACCTTGATCCCGGCGTTCCTGAGCAGCTCCAGGGTGGGCCTGACGTCGGCCTGCAGCTGGTCCTCCACCCCAGTCAGACAGAGCAGCTCCATCTCCCTCTCCAGGCTCTCCACCACCGCCGCCACCTTCAGGCTGCGGTCGTGGATGCTCAGCTTGGCCTGGTTGTAGCGGTTCTGGGGGGAGAGGTGGAGGTGGAGAGATGGAGGTGGAGGTGGAGAGATAAGAGGAGAGGTCTTGAAAAATATTGTTAGCCTCTAGGACTGTGACTACCCACCCCCCCCCCCCCCAATATATAATTAGGAGCATTCAGTTGTCGCCATCGAAAAGAAAATGGATTGAGGGTCAGACAAGATGGCGTGTGATGCCTTCCTTTAGAGACGGAGAAGAGAGGTTGTTAGGGATGGAGGGAAAGATGAGATGGAGTGAAAGTGAAATAAAGACAAAGTTTATCACAGAGAGAGAGAGAGAGAGAGAGACAGAGAGCAAGTGAGAGAGAGAGAGAAAGAAAACAGTGATAGGAGAGGAAAATAGGTGGCTCACTCACGGCCTCATTCTGTCTGTAGAGTTTTATTTATACCTCAAAGTCTTGATACTGCTCCTCAGACAAGGACTTCTTCGCCACCACCAGCGTCCGCAGGCCCTCTCTGGCCATGTTTCCACACTGAAGAGGAGAGGGAGCCATGAAGATCATCATCATCATCATAATAATAAATATCTTTAGCAGACACTTTAATCCAAAGTAACTTACAGTACCGTGACTGCATACATGGTCCCAGCGGGAATCAAACACACAACCTTAGCATTGCTAGTGCCATGCTCAAGAACATATCTACACTCTACCTCTGTATTACTGTTTGGCACACACACACACACACATTCAAATCTATTTATTTCGCTGTAAAAAAAAGAAAAAAAAAAAAAGTACATAAATGTATATACACAAGGTCCGGTATAACAGTTACACAGCACAAGCATAGGACATTTAATCGAATTAACTCACTAACTGCCAAAGAGTTCCGGAACCCTCACCACCGAGAGTGCCGAGTGTTCTATGTGGTGTTTACCTAGCAACAACACTCTGATTGGCTACAAGATGAAGCATCATCTTTATGCATTCTGGTGAATAAATGCAATAAATCTTGTAAATAAATGTCTAAAAGAAATAATAAAAAAAAAGTAATTCTTCCTTCTTCTAGCATTGTGACTGCCAATACCCCCTGGTCCTAGCATAGATTACTTTTTCTTACGATGACTGATGGATAGATGACTCACTTACTTAGACAAATGTATTTGTTGTAAGTCGCTTTGGATAAAGGCGTCTGCTAAATGCCATGAATGTAAATGTAAGGTCACCCTTGGCACTCTAGAAGGCTGACAATGTGGGCGACTTCATTCACCCTCGGCACTAAATGAGTCATAAGGACACAATGTACAGCGCGGTACGGTACAGTACAACCGACTGCATTGTCAACCGACAAAACACCACCAAACCAAAAAAATCGATGCTGACTATATCGCCGCCTGCAGCGACAGTTCAGAGGACACAATAAAACACACGGACGGACGGACAGACAGACGGACGGACGGACGGACGGACGGACGGACGGACAGCGGTTTATCTCTGATATGAAAGGCTCAGCGGACTGAGGCCTGACGCGCTGATTGCTTATTGACGTGAGCATCGCTGCGGCCGTGGTGACAGCGGGACATAACAACCGATGAGGACATCATTAATTAACACCGTCGTCAGGATTATGACATACTGTGCAATGGCCGACTTGGAATATTCACGACTAATGTAGGTCACTCATTAAAATAAACCAAAAAACGCCCCCGGTCGTCGAACGACTCGATATTGCGATAATGCAATTATTAACATATGTAACACAAGTCCCTCGGATCAGGCTGGGCTTGGCCCTGTTGATCTGTACATGAATGAATGTCCTGGTTGTTAACACAGAGGGTGATGAGACTCAAACAGATGAATGACAGTTATGAAAGTAATATTAGCTAATATATTCGCGAGTCTCCCGAGTCAGACACGTTTGCTTGCGTCCTATAAATGACAGGTGCTCCGATCTTCCGCCGTAGATTGAAGACTCATCTCTTCAGGCTACACCTTAACTGTCCCTCCTAAAGACCTCTTCAGCCTCACTACCCCCCTGTACAAGTTTCTCTCCTGTTAATATAAAAGAAAAAAGCCTTGTGACTGCCAATGGCCCCTGGTGTGAGCATTAATTACTTTGTCTTATGATGACTGATGGATAGATGTACTATAGTGGTCCTCTGTGGCTCAGTTGGTAGAGCATGGCGTTAACAACACTAAGGTTGTGGGTTTGATTCCCACTGGGACCATATATACTGAAAAATGTATGCACTCACTGCAATGTCAGTCGCTTTGGACAAAAGCGTCAGCTAAATGGCTCATATATATTATATTACTATTGATTGTATATATTGTGTATTGTATTGTTACTACTCTTATATTTGATTGCTATCCTTGTATTTCACTGCACTGTTGAGAGGTCGCTCGTCAAAAGCATTTCATCGTTCCGTTTACTGCTGTATCCTGTCCGTATGATAAACACACTTTGATTTGATTTGATTTGAGGATGTGACATCATGGAACCCTCACCTCCTCTTCCAACCAATCGTTGTACTGCACGATGCTCGCCATGGCAACGTCAGCGCCCTTCATGTAAAACGTGATGTCACCTGTGGTCTCCTCCTGAAGCAGGAATCAAACATTAAAACATCTACAAACATTTAAGGCTGTGGCATCCATGTCACCAGTTCAACACACACACACACACACACACACACACACACACGCGCACGCACGCGCATTTCCCCCGTGTTTGCGGCCCCTACCCTGACGATGATGCCCATCCTCTTGCTCTCGGAGGTGAAGGGGAAGATCTGCAGGATGAAGAAGGTGAGGATCTGACCGGCCGTGGTCCTCAGCTGCAGGGAGGTCAGGTCCCTGTTCACCAAGGTCAGCCCAACACTCTCTGTCCAGCGCACCAGGGCCACCTGAGGAGAACACACACACACACACACACACACACAGGCACGCGTACATACACACACACAGGCACACACACAAACACACAGGTCAGCAGGGAAAGATGGAAGGTCAGGTCACACACCTGCTCTACACGCAGGCCCACGCCTTCTGCACCCTCCACAAGGATAGCACAGCGTGCTCTGGGTGCTGTTCGCTCGAGGGGTCAAGGGTCAACTTCCTCTCCGCTCTCATTGGAGGGTAGGGAGCACATGGAAGACACTTGTTCATTGTTTACTATCGTTCACAGCTGAGGGGGAACAGAATGTCAACAGGAGGACCATTAGCTGGGGGGTGGTCCACAGGACAGGCCTGACTGGTTACATAACTAGTAAATATACCGTACACAACAAACTAGCAGAAAACGGATGAAAACATATCTGTTTTAAATCACTATCCATTTTGATCCGTGGAATCTGATATCTAGAGCCATCAGTTTAAACAGAAACTATTCCTGACAAAGGAGTAATGACGCACTTCGTCACGTCCCTACTCCGGTATGATGAAAACGCTGGATGAGCTATTATTATGAACATTTGGATAATTATTTTTTTTAAATATATTTTTAGGGCATTTCTGCTTTATTGGGATAGAGATAATATAGATTGACAGGAAGGATGGGTGAGAGAGAGGAGGGATGACATGCAGGATATGTCGATGGCCGGAATCGAACCAGGGACCTTGCGATGATATGGCACGCCCCTTAGTGTGCTATGCCACTGAACGTCCCAACATTTGGATAATTTGCTTGTCCACTAATCAACTTAGACAGGCAAACTATTCACTTGTGGTCAAAAAGCATAAAATAGCACCAATACTAAACTAACAAAAACTGCACTGAAACGGGCCTCTACTGAACAGATCTAAACTACTTTAAAATTAATGATATATAGCCATCGATTATTGAAGATAATATATATATATAAATAACTTATCAATGCCTCATCAGCTTAATTCACTGCCTTATCCCCATCAGAACTCCACATAATCTTATTCTACTCCATTGCTTGTAAGCAATGCAATTGTAAACAAACACTGTACAGCTGTAAAACATGGTTCAAACTGTCTTTCTGATGTCACTGGTCAGTCCTGGCGTCCATAGCTCTGTCTGTGAGTTGGAGACTGATTATCTTTATGCAGCCCCATCCTCCTCCGTTTACCACTCCTGTTGTACAGCTGTATTATTCTGATGTATTTCATTTCCTGGCATCGCCAACTTGTTCTTTCCTGTGTGCTAAATAAATTAAATAAATAGTTTGCATGAAAAAAAAAAACTCAATCCACACATCCCGTAAACAATGCTCTGGATAACATATCTCAGGAGTTTTAGTCGATCCACTCACGTCCAGATGAGTGTTTTCCTGTTTTTCTTTCTCCTTCCCTCTCTCCTCAGCAGGAACCCCCCCCCCCCTCCCCCCCTCCCCCCCAACTGCACACGACTCAATTCTCCACGGGTTCATTTTCATTTTGCTCACTTCAAGGTTGTCATTATACTCTGACCTACAAATTGGAACTTCCTGCTAATACCCCATCATTCTCCTGCTCCCTCTTTGAGCCAGCTATATTTACTTAACACACATCTGTGGATCATTATCGCATGTGCACACACACAGGCTAGTATGCACACACACACACACAGGCACGTACACACACAGGCACGTACACACACCAGTATGCACATACACACACAGGCACATACACACAGGCACACACACACACACACACATACACACACACACATACACACACACACACACACACACACACACACACACACACACACACGAGCCAGGATCCAATACCTACCTCTTCAATCTACTTTATCAGCTCCATGGGAACTATTTAAGGCCGTGTCGGCCCTGATACAACCTGCATGTGAATCACGGGTTAAACACGTACTGGGAGACGATCCCGTGACGACTTTACGACGGTGGCAGACCGGTTTAAACTACCCAATCAATCATTTCAATAGCATTCCTGTACTGTATATCAGCATGGCAGAGGAGCCTTTAAAATTAACAGCAGCTAAGCATTTCAGGATGAAAACGGATCCGCGATCGTCAGGGTTCCTCCCAGCATGTCATTATTAGCCGTATGAAGCACACTCTAAATTGAAAAAATTGAAAAAATAATAAAAAATAATCATTTTTCAGGTTTACGATGTAATAAGGACGGTGAGTTGACTGTACATTCACAATATGAAGGGCTACTCCATTTTAACTGTTCATACTGTACATGTGAGATATTCATACGGACTCTGTTGATCAACGGGCATTTCTGCTGCTTTTCATTTTTCATGTGAAGGGGTCATTCAGGGATATGAGTGGTCACATGACCAACCACCCCAATAATCCTGTTGTCTTGTTGACAAACAAACACACTATTTTAGCAGAGGATTTTAATCCAAAAAGCAACATATAGTACATTGTGAGTGTACATCCATTTTTGGTGTATATATGGTCCCAGCAGGAATCGAACCCACAACCTACGCGCCCCTCAGGCAGGTACCTGTATCCTGTTACGCCATATGTGAGATGATAAACACCTAGGGGGTCGTGAAACTCCACAGTCATTCAAGACCAGGGTCAAACGTTCCTCTGTGACATCACAGACAGGGTCAAGGGTCGCAGCAGGGCACGGTGAAGCAGCAGGTCACCTGAACACCCCCCCCCCCCCCCCCCTCGGGTCTCATATGGACCTGGTGACTGGGCTTTGACACAGCTGTCAATGAGAGACAGAGAGAGAAAGAGAGAGAGAGAGAGAGACAGAGAGAGAGAGAGAGACAGACAGAGAGAGAAAGACAGAGACAGAGAGAGAGAGAGAGAGAGAGAGTGAGAGACAGAGAGAGAGAGAGACACACACTACTAGCTAGAGAAAGAGATAGAGGGAGAGAGAGAGAGAGAGAGAGAGAGAGAGAGAGAGAGAGCAGAGGAAAAAGAGTAGGTAAGGGTAAAAGGTAGAGTGGGAAATGAAGAGGAGAGTGAAGGAGAGATTGAGAGAAAAGGAGAGCGAGGGAGACAGATAGGGGGTGAGGGAGGATGGCAGGGTGGGGGAGGTGAGGGGGGGGGGGACAACAACCGCAGACCCCCTCTCATCGTCTCTCAGAGAAAATTAAATATTGATCAATCCGAGCGGTCCGAGACAATGGGGGGGGGGAGATAGAGAAGAGGGTACGAGGAAATAAATAAATATACACGTCAAGTCGGGACGGGACGGGACAGGCAGGCAATTCCAGGACGGACAAAAAAAAAAAAAAAAGGGAGATTTATCTTTCGTGAGCTTTTCATCTTCATTGTGATTGGCTAGACCGGCCCAGGGAAGGGTGAGGGAGACGGAGAACGGTACACTAACGCTTCACAAAGTCATTGTGTCATGGCCGACAAATGCATCAACGGTCCCCGACCCGTGTGTGTGTGTGTGTGTGTGTGTGCGTGTGTGTGTACATTATAAATGGGCCATTAGCGATCTTTCAATATCTACTGAATATCTCTTTTAAAAAAACTAATAATGACAGAGAGACCTTTTCTTTCCTTGTGCCCTGTGTATGCATGTGATATTCATCAAGGTGTGTCCCGGGGTTTTCTCTGGTAGCAGTGTCCATATTAGCATTAGAAGAGGCTAGTAAATAACAGGGTAAGTTAGCGCCGTCTTGGTCATAAATGCCACAACTATAAGGTTACACCAGGGGAGGCTGGGTGGAGGCGGAAATCGGAGGCCGGGCTCATTGTAATACATGGACCGGAATCAGGAACGATGGCTGCCGATTTAACATGGCCATTTATAAAGCACTTTGTGTTTGATACCGTTCCTCATTCCGTTCCATGCTTTACAATGAGCCCGGCCTCCAATTTCCGCCTCCGCCAGCCTCCCCTGCTAGGGTTTCACAGCCAGAGGAAGGAGAGCTGCAGGGCGGCCATTGGTCTCGTTATTGCTCCAGATTCTTCCTTCAATTGGAGCAATAAATTCTCAGGACGAAATACGCCGTGTGTTAAAAACTTCGCCTCCCGAAAGCACGTTTACTACCTCTGACCTCTGACCTTGGGGGTTCATGGAATAGCCCGTTATGACTATTACCGACTACCTTGGGGCCAGGAGTTTTTCCTGCACGTGACCTGACTAGGAAAAACTCTTGGCCCTAGTTATTGGCCTTAGTTATGGGTTTGTAGGCCATAGCAAGCGAACAAGCAAGGTTTTGCCCTGGCCAGGTCATATCCTGTACATAGAGACTACTGAGTATATAAACACAACAATAATAACTGAGTCTCTACTGCAGAACATCAGACAGAAGCCTGTGGAGTCTGAACCTTCAGGTAACCGTTGTTGGGTGCAGCTGGCGTTGACAGGGATGTGTCTTATTTCAACTGTTTCTAATCTTTTTTGGGAAGCGCACTGCACTGCATTTCTGTAGGAAACACGATTAATAAATAAAGTTCTGTTTGATTTGAAGTGGAGAGGCTGACCTCGTCTGGTCTGGAGGCCTGCTAGTTTATAAATAAAGTTATGTTTGAAGTGGAGAGGCTGACCTCGTCTGGGCTGGAGGCCTGGTAAGTCCGGTTGTCATCGCTGAAGTCCTGGTCGGCCTCGGCCTGGTCCGTCTCCCCGGTGACGCCGACGCGGGCCTCGTAGACGGGCGTGACGTTGTGGCACAGCGCGATGGCCTTCACAGCCTCGTGGATGCGGCTGCTGACGCTCTTGCGGACCTTCGGCGCCGCCGGCTGCGGCTTCCTGGAGGGGGTGGAGCTTGTGCTGCTGCCGTTGGACTGGGCGGAGCTCACCTGCTGTGGACGAGACCCAATCGACCAATCCAATTAAATGTTAGAATCTAACAATGGACCATTTAGCTACTTATGAAACACTTCTAAGCTCCAAACTAGTGTATAATAAGTGCTCCCTGTCCCGATACTAAAGGGTTTTCAGAATCGTTAGAATTCAGAAAAATGAGAATTCAGAATCATTAGAATTCAGAAGAATTTGAATTCAGAATCATTAGAATTCAGAATCATTAGAATTCAAAAGAATTTGAATTCAGAATCATTCAAATTCAACATTAGAATGCTGCACACTGCACACAGGAGCTAGGACTTCAGCTAAGGAAGCTGAGGTAATGACACTAAGCCATGTCCTAAAGGGGCACTCACACTCTGTACCACTGACCATGTGATCATGTTGGTTGCTCAGTGTTGAGCATCCTCCGATTTCTACCTCCACCAGCCTCCACTGATGGTGACAAGGGAAACCACACTGAGAATTAGACTGTTGTTTAAAAACAAGGTATTTCCTTCCAGAGCGCTGATAACGTGTGTGTGTGTGTGTGTGTTGTTCTGTTTGTGTCTGACAGTAAACAGGCCTTGCATACAGGCTGGCTTTGTGCTGACTCTTTCCAAGGCTGCTGCAGTACATCTTTCAACGTGCTTAGTTTGCTTATGGAGTTGCAATATCTCCATTTCATTCCATCACCAACTAGCTACTGTACAACACACACACACACACACACACACACACACACACAC
>NC_139668.1:19581223-19613668 GCF_951799395.1 Argentina silus | reverse complement strand
AGAGGAAGAAAGACAAGAAGTTCACTTGAAGAGGGTCTGTGGGAACCAACTTTTTCTTTTTTTCCTCTTTTCTTTTTTTTTTTCTTTTTTTTTTCTCCTTCCCCCGCTCCCGAGTAAAAGCACACGTTATGCAAAAGGAAGGCCGGGGTGCGGAGGATGAATGAGGGGAGAGGAAGTGCTTGCTCACTCAGCCTGGTGGGTGGCCAAGAGTGAAGGCCGCAACACAAAGAACCTCTTTGTATCAGGGTTCGCCTCTCTCTGGGGGCTGCGCTAATCTGCTATTAATAAAAAAATCACTGAGGGAGGGGATGGAGGGATGGAGGGATGGGATGGAGGGAAGGATGGAGGGATGGGATGGAGGGATGGGATGGGATGGGATGGAGGGAAGGATGGAGGGATGGGATGGAGGGATGGGATGGAGGGATGGGATGGAGGGAAGGATGGAGGGATGGGATGGAGGGATGGGATGGAGGGAAGGATGGAGGGATGGGATGGGATGGAGGGAAGGATGGAGGGATGGGATGGAGGGAAGGATGGAGGGATGGGATGGAGGGATGGGATGGAGGGAAGGATGGAGGGATGGGATGGATGGAGGGGATGGAGGAATGGAGGGAGGGATGGATGGGATGGAGGGATGGATGGAATGGAGGGATGGAATGGAGGGACAGGATGGAGGGACAGGATGGAGGGAAGGATGTATGGATGGGAGCAGGGAGGACCTGCCTGTGATGTCATCCAGTCAGTGGGCTTGGGGGAGGCAGGCCAGTGTTTCTGTGATGTCATCCAGTCACAGGGCTTGGGGGAGGCAGGCCAGTGTTTCTGTGATGTCATCCAGTCACAGGGCTTGGGGGAGGTAGGCCAGTGTTTCTGTGATGTCATCCAGTCACAGGGCTTGGGGGAGGCAGGCCAGTGTTTCTGTGATGTCATCCAGTCACAGGGCTTGGGGGAGGCAGGCCAGTGTTTCTGTGATGTCATCCAGTCACAGGGCTTGGGGGAGGCAGGCCAGTGTTTCTGTGATGTCATCCAGTCACAGGGCTTGGGGGAGGCAGGCCAGTGTTTCTGTGATGTCATCCAGTCACAGGGCTTGGGGGAGGCAGGCCAGTGTTTCTGTGATGTCATCCAGTCACAGGGCTTGGGGGAGGTAGGCCAGGGTTTCTGTGATGTCATCCAGTCACAGGGCTTGGGGGAGGGAGGCCAGTGTTTCTGTGATGTCATCCAGTCACAGGGCTTGGGGGAGGTAGGCCAGGGTTTCTGTGTTGTTAGTGTTCGTCAGTGTGTTGTATGCGTCACTTAGAAAAGGTGATCCATTTTTGTATGAAAAAGGGGCACTCCAACAATTGTTCAACCTCACATTCATCATCTCCACCACCTTACCTCCTTACCCGTGTCTACATCAATGAAAATGCAATATTTTTAATGTTCTGATATGGTGCTGGAGATGAATGAATACAAAGTAAAAAATAATAATAATAATAAAAAAATAAAAAAATAAAAAGTGGTGAAGTGTCCCTTTAAATGTTGGTGTGAGTTGGTTTGTTATCGTCAGTCAGTGAGACACTTCTCCTTACCCTCGTGAAGTTTCCCTCGAAGCTGTGGATGTCCAGCTGAGGCTTCTGGGCATAGACGTAGGCGTTGATGGAGAACAGGTCCTGAGGGGAGGAGAGAGGACAGACAGACGTGAGGACGGTACTTCATCAATGATTCACCCCAGACCTCAAACCAAACCTCAAACCAAACCTCCCCAGCCAGCCGTCCCACAGGGACATTAGGTGAGAGCCCTGGTGCTGAGGGTCACTAAAGGAATCTTCTGCTAAAGGGGGGGGGAACAATTCAACAACTTGGGTGACAAAACACACACATGCGCATGTGTGTGTGAGAGAGACAGAGAGAGAGACAGAGACACACACACACACAGACACACACATAGACACACACATAGACACACACACACAGAGAGACAGAGACACACACACACACAGACACACACAGACAACTTCTCTTTACCAACCCCCTACATAGTAGCAGCAACTAGCAAGCTCGATTTCAGCTCTGACCCTTCAGAGATCTAAGTGCAGCCCACGCCCGGTGTGGAACACAATTGATTGTAAACATTAAATTATTCAGCTGGGCGGCCTCCGAGCAGAGTCCCCTTCGTATGCTCGAATAGTGCTCTCCTGGTGAGAACATGGCAGGGGGCTGGTTGAGGAGGAGGAGAGAGAGAGAGGGAGGATTATCTTACTGAGCCCCCAGCGGAGAATTAGGTACCTTCTCCCACTGATGGAACACAGACACACAGACATTCTAGAACCTGACACAGTCAGACACTCTAGAAGCAGACAATCTAGAACCTGACACAGTCAGACACTCTAGAAGCAGACAATCTAGAACCTGACACAGTCAGACACTCTAGAAGCAGACGTTCTAGAAGCAGACACTCTAGAACCAGACAGAGTCAGACACTCTGGGACCAGACAGAGTCCATTTATGGGTAATGTAAATATATAATACCCACATTTACATTTATGCCATTTAGCAGACTCCTTTATCCAAAGCAACTTACAACAAGTACATTTGTTTAAGTAAGTGAATCATCTATCCAACAGTCATCATAAGATAAAGTAATCTATGCTTGGACCAGGGGCCATAGGCAGTCACAATGCTAAAAGAAGGAATTATTATTATTTTTTATTTTATTTTATAAACAGGATAGAAACTTGTACAGGGGGGTAGCGATGGTGAAGAGGCCTTTAGGAGGGACCGGTAAGAGGTACCCACCCATTCAGTATAGACAAAAAGTTAAAATAGCAATTAGTCTGTGGACACAAGCTGAAGGCCAAACCAATGACATCATTTTCACATTGAATGTTCTATCGCCATTGTTTAATCCCTTCGTCATGCATTTGTTTTAGAATTATTTTCCCGGGAGCTTTGATGGCCGTCAAAGTGATTTTTCCCTCCCTCCCTCCCTCCCTCCCTGGTCTGAATGCAGACATAAAGTTTGAGATGGTGTTTCCACTAAAACTCGCTACAAGGACCTGGAACTCAAATAGCTTATGTAATTTCCACCAATTGAAAACAAAACACTACGTGCCCCCATGTGCTTCTGTCATCGGGGAAAACCCAAACTCCCAGGTCCTTGATTCCAAGGAAGGTTTCCACAAACTTTCTGCCCTTTTGCAACCCTACCCCCAGTGCAGCTAATATCTGTGTACAGACAACACCTCATCTTAACACAAAAGTACCCCTAGTGCAGGGATGTCTGTGTGTGTTTGTGTCCACATATACGCACCCCCAGTACAGGGGTGTGTGTGTGTGTGTTTGTTTGTGTACAGATATACTTACAGCCAGTGCAGGTAATCTGTGTGTGTGTGTGTGTGTGTGTGTCTGTCTATGTATGTGTGTGTGTCTGTGTGTGTGTGTGTGTCTGTCTGTGTATGTGTGTGTGTCTGTGTGTGTGTCTGTGTGTCTGTCTGTATGTGTACACACATACGCACCCCCAGTGCAGGTAGCCTCTGTGTACAGACAACAGCCACTTTCAGCTTCCAGTCCGTCTCCCCGTCCAGCTGATCAGTCCTGATGAAGCAGGAACCTAGAGAACAAGAACACAATCACATGTTGGTGCTTTTACTTCAGTTCATTTCACCATTCTGAAAGCAAGCACCCATATTACAAACATTGGCATGTTCATTAATAAACATTGTGTGTGTGTGTGTGTGTGTGTGTGTGTGTTGGATGTTATGCCTCCCCTGTTGTTATGCTTTTATCTCCTCATGCCAAAATTGCAACATAAACCCATGTGCCACAATGTTAACCAGGACCACAATGTTAACCAGGACCACAATGTTAACCAGGACCACAATGTTAACCAGGACCACAATAGAAAGAAGTCTGTTTTTAAATCCTCGATAATTGTGTATGGGTGTACTGATATGGCTGAGGCAACTCTATATGTATTTCAAATGTGTCAAATAAAGTCATTCAGTCATTCAGTCATTCATTCATCCCTCCAGTCATCCGTCCATTGATAGGATATGTATTTGTAGTGACAGTATTCTGGTGTGATGGACCGGAGCTGCAGTACAGCTTCATCACGCGTGTTAAACGACGCAGAGGAGGAGAGGAGGAGGAGAGGAGGAGAGGAGGATAGGAGGAGAGGAGGAGAGCAGGAGAGGAGGAGAGGAGAGGAGGAGAGGAGGAGGAGAGCAGGAGAGGAGGAGGAGAGGGGGAGAGGAGGAGGAGAGCAGGAGAGGAGGGGAGGAGGAGAGGAGGGGAGGAGGAGGAGAGGAGGAGAGGAGGAGGAGAGCAGGAGAGGAGGAGGAGAGGAGGAGGAGAGGAGGAGGAGAGGGGGAGAGGAGGAGGAGAGCAGGAGAGGAGGAGGAGGAGAAGCCACCGAGGCCTCCATCCATGGGAGCCCTATAAAAGCTCAGCGCTGGTGAACTGTATTGATCCGAGGTAATATTCCTTCTGAAGCTGACGGATGGGAGGCGCTATCTGACAGGAGAGGGTAAAGGGCACGTTTAAACGGCCCCGGGGGGGGTTAAGTATGATGGAAGACACACTGCCGAGGAATGATTCATGTTTTCCTTCCTCGGCTACGATGATGACTGTGCTCACTGCTCACATCGCTAATCCACGCACACACACACACACACACACACACACACACACACACAGTGTGAGGCATAAAGACATCAGCACTGCCTGCCTGCCTGCCTGCCTGCCTGCCTGCCTGCCTGCCTGCCTGCCTGCCTGCCTGCCTGCCTGCTAGGCATTATATTATTGACACATCAGAGATGGATGGAAATGATGTCCTGGGTCTTTATTTCTCCAGGTACCTCTTAGAGAGAAGCCAGGATCCGATGGTGTGTGTGTGTGTGTGTGTGTGTGTGTAGTAGGGGGTTGTAGTTGATTAATTGGTATTTACATCATCAGTCACTGGATGGGAGGAGTCTGGGACATATGGCATACGTCCCCTGACACAATCAGCTGATGGTAGAAGACGGAACGGGACTGGACGGGGCGGGAGAGGAGAGGACAGGACAGGACAGGACAAGACAGGAGAGGAGAGGACAGGACAGGACAGGACAGGACAGGACAGGACAGGACAGGAGAGGAGAGGACAGGAGAGGAGAGGAGAGGACAGGACAGGAGAAGACAGGACAGGAGAGGAGAGGACAGGAGAAGACAGGACAGGAGAGGAGATGACAGGATAGGACAGGACAGGAGAGGAGAGGACAGGACAGTAGAGGACAGGACAGGAGAGGAGAGGACAGGAGAGGAGAGGAGAGGACAGGAGAGGAGAGGAGAGGACAGGACAGGACAGGAGAGGAGAGGACAGGAGAGGAGAGGACAATGAGCCCGTCCTCCGATTTCTACCTCCACCAGCCTCCCCCTGTGACCTGTACAGTAGTCTAGAACAGCACGGCGACACAGCTGACCTCCACTCCACGGTGGACACCCACAGCACGCCGTTGTTGTGTTGTTTACGGTGGCGAGTCTTCGCTCCACCGTTCGACTTATTTAACGTTTTGACAAGCCGTAAGAATCCAATGTCCCAGTGGATCAAGTGAACGTTCCTTCCCAGATGCCCACTAGTCCCTGATACGTCTAACACATCCATGTGACTATGGTGGACTGTGGTTACCTAACCCTAACCCTACCCTAACCCTAACCCTGACCCTGACCCTACCCTAACCCTAACCCTCCTGAAGGCATAATGTTGTTACCTATTATCCTGTCTACTGTTGTCTGGTTAAGAGTGGCGTGAAATTCAATTAGACTTTTTTTTCAGAGAAAGCCTGTGAGCGACTGTGGAACTGTCTGCGTGAGCTGACCCTAAAGGACACGGAGAGGGATGAGGTGGAGCATCACGGGAAATAAGGGTTTTCATGCCATGCTGTCAAAGTGATATCCACAAGGGTCAGATGCATGTTTGATGTCTGTGTATTTAGATATTTTCAACTAGTATTTGTCGTTTAGGTATTTTCAACTAGCTATCTGGATGATGGGGTGCAGCAGGGGAGGCTGGTGGAGGTAGAAATCGGAGGTTCATTGTAAATGTGGGCAGGGGGGTCTAAACTGTGGCCCATTATCACACAAACTGCTGCACTGCTACTGCTGACACACCCAGACCCCACCTGCTGCTGTCTGCTCTATGCAGGATTAGGAATCTGTGTGTGTGTGTGTGTGTGTGTGTGTGTGTGTGTGTGTGCGTGTATGTGTATGTGTGTGTGTGTGTGTGTGTGTGTGTGTGTATTACAATGAGCCCATCCTCCGATTTCTACCTCCCCCAGCCTCCCCTGCTGTAGCCCATCGTCCAACTTATCCATCAACATTACCTATAATAAACATTACCTATAATAAACATGACCTATAATAAACATTACCTATAATAAACATGACCGCCGCAAAAGCAGAAACTCACTTACTGGAACATCTAATAAGGGTTTTCTGTCAGTCCCTGGAAATGATTCATATGACCATGTCACTTCAAAGGGGCCGGTTAATGTTAACTCAATTTAATCTAATGACACACATGATCTCTGTTGTGTTTTCCCATGATGTGCCTTCACGGCGTCCAGACATGAGGTCCTTCCCCAAGGCCAGGGCCGCGACCCTAGTCTGTCAGGGGACAGACACGAATGTGTATGAAGTCACTGCCTGATTTAATCATGGAATTTGTAAGTAAACAAGGCAAAGGAATGACCGCTTCCTCGCTTGTAATTGGCTGAACGGACAACAACGCGCAGTGTGGTCTCTCAGAAGTTCCGCACATTTTCTCTGTTATGGAAAGAAACGGACACGTACAGACCCTCGTCATCTCTGTTGTCACTGAACCACTTTACTTTTTAACTCTACTATTTATACTGCAATTGTGTCATGTCTGCTGTCTTGTGTCCCCAACAATCATCACTGTCCAACTGTCTCACTTATATTGTACTATGTCACTTATTGTCTCGTCCTTATCCCATCGCACTACTGCGTATTTGTATTATTTGTATTGTATGCTGCATTGTCAAGGAACCGAGCCCAAGAATTTTACTCCCTGCACTCGTGTATGAGACGTAACAAATAAACTTGAAACTTGTCCCGCCATCGAATGACTCCCGTAGAGAAACCATTGACTCAATCTGTCATTAACAAACACAAACGCACTCGCGTGGCCGTGGCCTGCAGGAACTCACCCGCCTTCTCTGAGGTCCGTAAGAAGACCATGTCTGCAGGGATCCTTTGGTTCTGCACCAAGAAGAAAACATGAAAACACACACATTTATTCAACATGTATAAACATTTATCATAACATTTACAACCATAAAACCAGAGCGTAAAGCGGGCGCGGTACTCCATGATAAGACCGTCAAGTGCGACGTTAGCAGGCGCGGTAACACAAGTCCTGCCACGCTCCTGAATAATTAAACAAGGTCACTTCCTTGACCAGGCAGTGAAGGCGAGCCAATCACACGAATCACTCAGGGTCATGCGATACTCAAAAGCACTGGTGTATTTACAGGATTGCATAGCACAGAAGCACTCACAGTGTTTCCTATCGGGATTGTATCTGTCATGTATTGGATGGATGGATGGATGGATGTACGGATATACAGACCAAAAGTTTGGACACACCTTGCCAAGAGTGTGCAAAGCTGACATCAAAGCAAAAGGTGGCTACTTTGAAGAATCTAAAATCTAAAACATATTCTGGTTTGTTTAACACTTTTTTGTTGACTACATAATTCCATATGTGTTCCTTCATAGTTTTGATGTCTTCAATATTAATCTACAATATAGAAAATAATAAAAAATAAAGAAAAACCATTGAATGAGAAGGTGTGTCCAAACTCTTGACTGGTACTGTACATGTGACAGTGGAGGCTGCTGTTTGATACCATTTCTCATTCCATGCATGATAATGACCCCCGTCCTCCCGATTCCTACCTCCACCAGCCTCTACCGACGGGACACATACCTTCTCAACAATGATGAGGTCACCCACTTGTATGTCCGAACTCTTCACTTGCACTTTACCTGAGAGAAAAGAAAGATGAGGAGGGGTCAAAGGGAGGGGAGAGGATGGAGAGAAAACAAGAAAACAATCTAAAAGGTGCTCTTTTTTTGTTTTTTTTCTTTTCTTTACAGACACATTCCGAGTAGATTGATTACCTCATAAGACACACTTTGAATGTTTAAACAGTAGTGAAATAAAATGCACGTATTGATCTTTGGTCCTTGAAAATGATGCTGACTCTTGAAACCACAAGCCTGGTTTTCCCTGTGGCTCTTTTCTCTCCCCCTCCCTCCATTTTGGGAGAGATTGATTACCTTGCCCATGCAGATGTAATACCCTTCTGTTTTGATCCCTGGTCAGAGGCATAGACAAAAACAATGACACGACAGGTCACTCTCAATTATATCCATTCAATACCCTCTCCCCCTCTCTCCCCCTGTGTCTCTCTCTCTCCCTGTGTGTCTCCCTGTGTGTCTCTGTGTGTGTGTCTTCTCTGTGTGTGTGTGTGTGTGTGTGTGTGTGTGTGTGTGTGTGTGTGTGAGAGAGAGAGAGAGAGAGACACACACACACAGACACACACAGATACACACACACTCCTCTGTGTGACAGCTTCTCCAGTCTTTCTCCAGTGTCATGGATCTTACACTAGGGGATCTACCTCACATACAACAGAGGTATCTTAGATCATACAGTTGTGGAGATTGGGGGGGGGGGGCAGCGGGGGGGGGGGTCAATGCAATTACAGCAAAGAGGAATGACTTCTGTTCCAAGTGCAGGTGCACCCCACTGTCGTCCCTTAATTGCATGGGGCCATCTTTAGCTACAAGCAGGATATCTTCGACCGTGTCACCAATCAATTCCTACCAGAGCACACGGAAGGAGAAGAAACAGCTACTGCTACAGTGGCATCGTAGAGCAAGGCGCTAGCAGCGCTAAGGTTGTGGGTTCGATTCCCGCTGGGACCGCACAGAACATTAAAAAAAAATGTCTGTTAAATGCCATATACTGTGTATTACAGGGGAGGCTGGTGGAGGTAGAAATCGGAGGACGGGCTCATTGTAATGCATGGGATGGAATAAGGAATGGTATCAAACTCACACAGTCATTCCATTCCATTCCAATGAGCCCGGCTTTCGATTTCTACCTCCACCAGCCTCCCCTGTAATATCATTATTATTAGTAGTAGTAGTAGTAGTATTATTATTATTATTATTATTATTATAATATAGAAGATAATATGTTGTTTGTGAACCTCGCACTGTGAGCTTCCCGTAGAGCTGGGAGTTCATCTCCTTGTCCCTCTGGTAGCGTCTGACCTCGTCCACGGCCTCCCGCACCATGGTCACAGCCATCACGAAGCCCTGGGGGGACAGACACACGTGTGTGTGTGTGTGTGTGTGTGTGTGTGTGTGTGTTTGTGTGTTTGTGTTCAAAAACGGAATATCTACTCCTAAAAACGGACATTCAACAACAAGTAACGCAAGATCTGAGCCTGTCCTCCGATTTCTACCTCGACCAGCCTCACCTGATATAAAACATAAACAAAGCATTTACCAGAGGCGCCCAGTAGGTGTACAGGTACCCGATCTTCAGAGACGGCACGAACTGGGAGCAGGCCACCACCAGGAAGTACAGGTTCAGAAAGAACTTGAACTGCTGGTAGAGAACCTGAGGAGGGGAGGGAGGGAGGGAGGGGGAGAGAGAGAGAGACACACACACACATACAGAGAGAGAGAGAGAGAGAGAGAGAGAGAGAATGATATATTATTCAGCATGCTGGTGTTGAGTGAATAATAGCAGCAAGGTGAGACTGACAGACACCACTGAAGAAGACACAGAGGACGTGAGACAGACACCACAGAAGAAGACGACGTCCAGACCAGGACTACGCGTAGCTACAGTTGCGGTCATAATTGCAGAGCGGATGGATGGGTCGCCTTAACTCATTCAGTGCCGACGGTGAATGAAGTCACCCACATTGTCAACATTTTACAGTGCCAAGGGGTGCCTTTATTCACCAGAAATGCATAAATAATGACGCTTAATTTTGTAGCCAATCAAAGTGTTGTTGCTAGGTAAATACCACATAAGAACTCTTGGAACACTCCAGGTGGTGAGTGTTCCGGAACCCTTCGGCAGTTGGTGATTTAAAAATTGAAGTGGACAAAGATGAAACAGCAGCAGCAGACGTACTTGTCTAGCTTTGATGCTTGCTCCACATCAGACTGAAACCAACCGCTTTGAGAAAGTTCTCAGTTTAATGACATTAAGGTAAGTGTTGTTGACGCCAGACACTGGCCATTCCCGAGTCTGACTGAAAACATCTAAAGGCACGCACGCAAACACAGACGCAAATGTCGTTTTTTGAAGTATAGACCACGTGACCGGCCAGCTAGGAATGATTTGACACTGACAGTGAGTGAGAGAGAGCAGGGTCTGCTTCTGTTGGATAAAGTTATGACAAATCCCACCCACAATCTCACAGACGAGCGACTTGCTTGTGGTGTTTTTCAATTAACGATTACCTATTTTTAAAATCGATGTGAACCCCATAGCTGGATTAATCAAATAATCAAATTTATCCTTAATCCTGCCGATGAACGTCTGCTTCCAGTCTCACATTATTAGAGACAATGAGTCTGAGATCAATGAGCGACTGGCTCTCTGCAGTTAATGAACTCCGTGACCTTTGGCGAGAAAGCACACACTGCTAAACCAATCTGTGTGCATTTAATAATTCAAAGTGCAGGAGGAGAAAACAGAGGGATCGGCTCGTGGACGGATGAGAATAGTAAGGTCTCTGAGAGACAGTTGACATTTTCTCTCTCTGGAGAAAGATCCCGTGTCTCTTAATCACAAAACCATTTGCTTTTTAATAAAGACCTCTGACGGTGATGGATCTCAAGCTTTAGTCTCAATGGAGGAAACCTATAGCTACATCTTTAGTCAGAGTAATATCCTTTCATCCACATAGCTTTTTTTCATGCAATTAGTCAAAATGCTGGTTTTATTTTTGTAAATGACTTGTACATTACAGAACATATAGTATAGGCCTGAATTGCTTATGATTTATACAGGAGTAGGTTAGGTTATCTAGGCTAACATAACCTAAAAGGTTGTGAACATCAAACTCACCCCAGGCACAAAGGTGAAGAAGTTGTACTTCTGGTTCTTGATGGCGTTTCTGGGGTACTTCTCCTCACATTTCTCGGGGCACCCCAGCCACACCGTCCTGGCCTTCAGCTCCTTCTTCCTCCGACACGTGTGGATCAGGCAGTCACAGCAGCTGGGTGGGAGGGAGAGAGACAGAGAGAGAGACAGAGAGACAGAGAGAGAGAGAGAGAGAGACAGAGAGAGAGAGAGACAGAGAGAGAGAGAGACAGAGAGAGAGAGAGAGAGAGAGACAGAGAGAGAGAGAGACAGAGAGAGAGACAGAGAGAGAGAGAGAGAGAGAGAGAGACAGAGAGAGAGAGAGAGAGAGAGAGAGAGAGACAGAGAGAGAGAGAGAGAGAGAGAGACACAGAGAGAGAGAGAGAAAGAGAGAGAGAGAGAGAGAGTGAGAGACAGAGAGAGAGAGAGACACAGAGAGAGAGAGAGAGACAGAGAGACAGAGAGAGAGAGAGAGAGAGAGAGACAGAGAGACAGACACAGACACAGACAAAAGAGAGAGAATCAAGGTTGGGGTCAATTCTAAATCTAATTTACACCGTCAATGCACAAAGTGAATGAAAATGCAATTCATGAAATGAATTCCCTTTCTCCTGAATTCCCACAGTGTCATTTCAAGTGCATCTGCAACAGTACAAACATGCCTTTGTGCAGATGTGTGTGTTCTTAATACCACAAGGCTTCTGCAATAAACGGATCACAATGGAACAACTGCATGAAGACATAATATGTCAAGACAGACACACCAATGTCAATATGGCTTTTCACAATGCAGTTTCTTAGCCTCGATTCACACACACATTTGTTAACCTTGGGTTGAGTAGGCTAACCATTCACACCTGTGCACCGAAGCCCTGGGTTCATTGAAATAACCATAGCAACACGCGACCATTCTAGCCATCGAAGTTGGATAGCTAGCTAGCATGCTAGTACGCCATGGGGACGGTTTCACACTGGCTAGTTTTGGCAACGCGTTTTGGAGATTTCTGGGGCCAACTGCGAAAAGTCGGTGCTAACCCTGCTCCAGAGCAGGGCCAGCTAGCCCTGGGCTAAAGTCAGTGCTAGCCCACTTAAGAAAGTGCAAGTGTGAACAGTGGCTTAGACTTAGCCCCAGGCTAAAATCTCTCTTAGCCCCAGTGTGACAAGGCCTAATGTCAATCATCAATGCATCATCAATCACCATAGATTCATTTCTTTATTACTTCCTTTATCCACCTGGATACTGAAGAATATAGGATACAGCTTGAGAATACTGTAGCCTACTGTTACGTCCTGAACAGCGGGCAGAGCCTCACGGTTGGTAGCATTTAGCTCAAGGAGGTGCACTGCTGCGCTCAAACCTACTGGCCGCTCGGCTAGCTAATTAAATTCTGGGCCTTGTCAGTATTAATTACATCTAGCGGGTTTTTCTTTGACACAATTTTACAACAAAGCTCCTTTAGCACTTTAAGTGAAGTGAAAAGGTTAAGAGAACTCCAGGGGGGCATTCCCAAGCGAATGCTACGCTAGCTGGATGCATTGTGAGCTGAAGAGCGCTGGGCAGCTCCACTCCAGAGACACATATGGAATACATGCTATTATTTATTTATCTTTTGACGTAGTGTCATAATTGCACATATTGTCTTGGCCTGGGGTGTTTCTTCGTGAGTTGTTAAGTGGCACTGCTGGCCTCTGGAGAACAACCATTTCCCATGCATCTGTTCTACACACCAACTAATCAAGAGACTGAGAGAGTTAAGACAGAAATCTGTTATTCAATACAGTCCGTCCTCTGCAGAAACCTGCGCCGTTCCTTACAGCTACTCCATAACGTACTAGAGGTGGTACTAATACTAGTGATCCTCTGGGGCTCAGTTGGTAGAGCATGGCGCTAACAACGCTTAGGTTGTGGGTTTGATTCCTGCTGGGACCATATATACTGAAATGTATGCACTCACTGCAATGTAAGTCGCTTTGGATAAAAGCGTCAGCTAAATGGCTAATATTACTAGAGTGACTTGTTCTTTAGAGTGACACAAACAGCACTGCCTGTCCTAGGACAACTGCAGGAGTAGGGGTGAGGAGTATTGGAGGGCCCCCTCTCTCGGCCGACTCAGGCCTCTCTGATCCCTGGCTGTGGGCCGTGCTTGCCTGCTTTTCCAGCAAGGAAGAAAAGGAACGATTCACTCACTCAAAGGCGAATCGACTGGACTGACAAAAACAAAGTAGTTCAAAAAAGAACGACTTGTTTTGCGAACTGCACATCACATACAAGTACAGCCTTGATTATATTCAGTTTGATGAGAATTTGCCCTAAACTCACAAGCTGTGGTTTGGCAGTAGAGGAGAGTGGGGGTGATGGCGTGGCCTCCCAGTGGGGTACACCGTCATGCCGAGCGCCTTGGCATTTCCACCCTCTAAGCAGGTTGGCAAAACACGAGTCTAAATAAATCAACTTTGAAAAAAATCTATGTTTGCATTGGCCTGTATGTTTCCTCTGCTCTACAAGCCCCGGTTCAGATTCATAACAGAGATTATTTGCTCAAATGAATGCTATCCAAATAATAGGACGTTTGAATAAGCAGGGGTTACTCTGTGTGAATTATTTGTGTTTTATAATCCCTCGGCTAAACACACATAAAATTACTGGAAAGCATCAAACTGGTCAGCTGTGAAAAATCCGATTTGTTCATTAGGGAAAAGATCAATACACAGCTAGGGGTGGAGATTTACCACTGATAACCCAAAGACACTGGAAACAATATTCTATCAAATTCATCCATAAACATTACAGAAACCTTATTTACTCGGCATAACAATACCGTCGTATAATTTGTTTGCAAACTCCATTACACTTGATTGGCGGTGTGCTGACAAGTATTCCACTTTTAACATATTGTAAACGGTGCTTTAGTCGAGGGGAAAACCTGTCAAATGAATCATTAGTTGGATAAGCTGGGCTGTGCTGTTTGACCTCAAAGTCTTTTTGGACTGATGGTGCGCATCGAGGAACTGAACCAAAAACACCCTCCCTGCTCACTTCACGCACAGCTGCCAGAGCGTTGGAAATCCACACTGAGCTACGCTGGCATACATACAGGCATAAAATTACACACACACACACACACACACATGCGCGCGCACACACACACACACACACACACACACACTCACACGCACACGCACACACTCATGCACACACACACACACTCACACGCACGCACGCACACTTTTGAGCTGGGAGTGCGTACCGTTTTCAGGATTTGAATTGATATAACACCACAGAGGGCTCTAGTAAAAACAACTGTTGTACAGCGGACCATCAGTGAAGTACCACAGGTCAAATGATGGATGGTTGTAAAAACAACTGTTGTACAGCGGACCATCAGTGAAGTACCGCAGGTCAAATGATGGATGGTTGTAAAAACATAAACAGTGGGAAGCCCCGCCCCCCTGAAGGCCCCAACAGTTTAAGATCTGATAAAATAAGCTTTTACTGTCTTTCTGCACAGAAAATTGCTTTGAGTCATTAAAAACACAGGTACGGTTTTCCTAACCAGCATCCCATTGACAGCCCTAAAACTGCCCTTTACCTTAAACCTAACCTTAACTAAACCTTTAACCCTAACCAAACGTTAACTAATTTGGTAATTCAACAAATTGCTTTGCGTTACTAAAAACAGTTCATATCAGGACAAATAAAAACCTAAAAAAAATAATATATCATCAGGGTTCAGTCAGGGTTCCCCCGACCCCCCCCGCCCCCCCCCCAAATAATTTAAAAGGAGGGGCTGCACCACATTGTCATCTTGGCTGTGCCACTATGTAAACATAACAGAGCAGATTAAACTGATATTCAGCAATGACAGAGGAACCATCTTTGATCGCCAATGGCATGATTGTTAAAAGCAAAAGCGTTATTATGTCCCTCAGCTAATCTTAGCGTTTTATCTGGATTTATAGCACATTTTGACATGAATAAATACAAGTCCGTTTTTAATAATACAACCCCAGCGCGACGTTGTTCAAAAGTCCTGGGGGGAACCGTAAACGTGCTGCGATGGTTCTCCTCCACTGACCTGCCACAGAGAACCCTCCATCCCCCGAGGAGGAACCAGCCCAGGCCGCGCTGCCTGTGGCTCACCCTGGCACGGGGAAGGGTCTGGTAGTCGCTCTCGTCGTTCTCAAAGCCTTCCTCAGACATCATCAAAGGCATCTCGTCCAGGTTGGAGGGCTCATCCTCTAGAGGGCACCTGGAGAGGCAGAGGAGGAGGCTCACCGCACTGTGACACAGCAGAGCAGGTGGAGGCTGGCGGAGGTAGGAATCGGAGGATGGGCTCATTGTAAATGCATGGAATGGAATGAGGAATGGTATTGAATGGGAAATGGTACCAAACGTGTGTTTGATACCATTCCTCAGTCCGTTCCATGCATTACAATGAGCCCGTCCTCCGATTTCTACCTCCCCCAGCCTCCCCTCCCCAGGTACCTGGACAGGTGAGGGACAGACACAGCAGGCAGTGGCACAGATCCTAACACGCCTGCAATGAAAACAACAACGATGCCACACACACAGGGAATCTCATTCACACAGCCGAGCCGAGCCGAGCCGAACAGAGCTGAGCCGGGCAAAGCCGGGCCGGCCTGGTCACCCACCCGGGCTGGCCTGGTCACCCATCCACCACAGTTGCACCAATGTGAAAGGAGCATATCGGAGCCGGCACGGCAGGGTTCAGGTCGGCCCTGTTGTGGGTAAAGCTCTGTACTGTTCAGTGCTGTCTAGGCTAAACAAGTAAAGCCACAGGTGAATACTGTGGGCTTAAAGTCTGTGTAGAAGACAGACGTTTGGCATCTGGTTTGGCACCATATTCCTCATCTCCAGCACATGTAGACACTAGTACGGTGCTGAAGATATTGAATGAGAGGTTACAAAATTGCGAAGTGTCCCTTTAACACGGAACTCATTTACGAAAGTTACAAAACTTGGGGGAGGGGGGGGAACTAGCCGGTTGTTTACCCCGACAACAACAGCGGCCTATCAGGATTGGGGATCGTTATTGATTTCAACCCTAAAGCAGTGGAACACTCACATGCGTCAGTTGGTTTCCGTGTCCACTAGCACTCTGATAAACAGCGCAGGTTCAATGTATTTAATTGCCATCTGTCTGACTTTCCTCAAACTCCACGGCATTTGACCTACAGAACATTGATTCCACAGGGGTCACAGTGTTCTCATGACAAACAGCATGGAATTGGAGGCTACTGGAAGAATAGCCTATCAGTGCATGGAAATAGTGCTGTTCACAAGGCATCGAGGCGTAATAATAATAGACCTATCCCGATGTCGGCTAAATATCACAGACGTAGGCATGCAAGAGAGAATGAAGAACAGCCTAAAGCCAAAGGAGTGGTCCGTTGGCTCTGTTCCTCCGAACGGTTTGCCCTAAAGTACATCCCACTATTCACCTCACCATTCACCCCACCATCCACCCCACCATTCACATCTGTACTAGCCTGAAGTACACCTCACCATCCACACCTGTACTAGCCTGAAGTACACCTCACCATCCACACCTGTACTATCCTGAAGTACACCTCACCATTCACACCTGTACTATCCTGAAGTACACCTCCCCATCCACACCTGTACTATCCTGAAGTACACCTCCCCATCCACACCTGTACTATCCTGAAGTACACCTCCCCATCCACACCTGTACTATCCTGAAGTACACCTCCCCATCCACACCTGTACTATCCTGAAGTACACCTCACCATTCACACCTGTACTATCCTGAAGTACACCTCACCATTCACACCTGTACTAGTCTGAAGTACACCTCCCCATTCACACCTGTACTATCCTGAAGTACACCTCACCATCCACACCTGTACTATCCTGAAGTACACCTCACCATCCACACCTGTACTATCCTGAAGTACACCACTACTGAAGTTAACAGTTTTACCAGCCTAGATCCAGACAGGCAGGAAACACACACTTATGTCTTATTCATGGCGACTTTCTAAGGAATGTGGAGCAGATCTAGTTACAGTACTACAGCACAGTAGCAGGTGAGTAAAAGGACAGCCTGCCAATGTTGCTTGACGAATCTGTCTGTCTGTCTGTCTGCCTGCCTGCCTGTCTGTCTGTCTGCCTGCCTGCCTGGTTGAGAGAACACATTGCACATTCTGTTCTTAGCCGACCTCCATCTTTGAAGGAGGCAGACCACAGCTCTCCAATGCAACACAGCCAAACTGTGACAGTTCCTCCACTGCAACGATACCCTCAAGTCCCTCTGAGGGTATCAGATTCACTAACACCCAGGGGAGGCTGGTGGAGGCACAAATCGGAGGACGGGCTCGTTGTAACGCATGGAACGGGATACGGAATGGTGTCAAACACGTGCTTGATACCATTCCTCATTCCGTTCCATGCATTACAATGCGCCCCGTCCTCCGATTTCTACCTCCACCAGCCTCCACTGCTAACACTATCCCGGTGAATAGAAGACAAGAGCATCTCCCCTGGTTACTGCACAGCCCAGGCCGGTTCCCTCTCTGCTTTCATGCCATTCCATAGGTAAGTTATTCAATTTCTGCAATTAGATCTTTCCTAAAACAGATTAGCCTCACAGCCTCTTTCCTGGAATGATAATTGACCCCATTCAGGATAACTAAGGCATCATTGATAATCCACCGAATGATAAAGAAACCATGAAAACTTGCAGAACACAATAGCCCATCTGGCATAAGATAAGTAACCATATACAGCAGGCTTACCCAATTTCTATAGCCTGCATTATCAAAACAGGGATGATTTCCCCTGACCAGCATCCCACGGGCAGCCGGACTAGGTCAAAACCTAAAACTGCCCCTGACCTTAAGCTCAAACAAGTGTTAACTCATCTGGTAATTCAACATCGGCTTGCTGGTCAGGCGCGTTCCCTTAGTGTTTCCCTGTCAAAACAAAGCGATATTGTTTCCCCTGCGTCAACGCGGAGGAGTCTGAGGATCTGAACGCTGAGACAAACGTCGGTGTCGCTGATGCGGAATATTCTGGCACAGCATCCATCGATGAATCTTTTAATTCCTTCCATAAATACGCCAAAACGAGCAACAACAACAACAACAAAAAAGCCTCAAATGATTGATGATGGAAATGTAGGGTTGGTAGTTGTAAAAGATAGGAGGGCGGACGGGGAGGGGAGGGGAGGGCAGATGGAGGGGCTTAGGACTGCAGGATTACAGGCTTAGGAGAACCCACCGTACAGCAGCACTTGGTGCGTTTAAGCTCAGCGGGGAGGACAGGGTAATGTGCCAAGGCAGAAGCCAGCACCATGTGATAAACCAGGGAGATTCCCTGCTACAGTAATTCTCCCGATCATAGAAACATGTAAGGGCTTCATTCGTACACGTGTGAGGTCCTGTGGGGCTCGATTGGTAGGCTAGAGGCTAAGTGGGATCCTTGGGAAGACCCTACCCTAAACCCTAACCTTAACAGTTTTAAATGTCAACTTCAATGGGGTGAGGTCAGAGTCGGGCCGTCCCAAGCAAGGATCCCACTTAGCATTTATCATCAATGCAGTGGAATTGAATTGATGCTGCTGCTGCGCCTCAGAACCTCTAATACCATACTGTGGAAGTACGTGTCTACTGTAGACAATTCTGCCCTGGCTGCAATCACTTTCTGGCTAGCAAGATGATCCTACAGGGGAGCAGTGCAAGCTAAACAGATGTGGATGTGTGTGTGTGTGTGTGTGTGTGTGTGTGGTGTAAGAAAGCAGTGGGGCTTATTCTAAACCTGCACCCACAGACACAAAACTGTGCTGTATACTATATATACTGGGCTTGGCCTGTTTACACATCCTCCACCATAGTTGCTGAAACAGTGCTGAAAGGACCATGTCAAAGGGAAATGTCCTAGCAGCACAGTACAGTACGGTTCAGGTCGGCCCTGTAGTGTGGAAAAGCCCCAGATCGGACAACCTTCGAGACCACATCAGAGCAAAGACGCACAGATAAGTTCTGGACAAACTGTCTCGCTTCATTCACTTCCTACTCCGTCTCTGCTGATTCCAGCAGCCCGATCCTGCCCGCCAGATCAGACGTAGTTCTGCAAGGCTACGTAGTTACCCTTTACGAATCGTGAATAACCTCTTGAAATGGTGGATTTATGGACCGCTTGTTTGACAATTACCCACCGATCACAACCAGCAGCGTGAAAACAGCCCTGTGCCTCTGGTCATGTGGTGTGACGCAGCGCGCCGAGGCGTGGGACTGTTCAACGACAACAGAGGCAGAACAGAGCCATGGATTCAGGAGTTACTCTGGTGGTGATCACATTACAGTAACTGTCCACGGTTAAACAGGCTTCCTAAGTTAATGTGAATCTATGAGAGCCGTAGCTCGCAGTGCCTGCCTCGATATGTGGGTGTGAAACAGCTGTGAGAGAAACAGCCTGTGACAGCAACGCAACACTACAGCAACACATCCGAACTACAATGTCACCAAAACAACTCACATCAAAGTGTGTCTTTCAAAACTACGTATCGGGTCATTGAGCAAAGGAATAAGCCGTTTGTTTCAGTACCTGGAATGTCTCGCCGCGTTGTAATAAGCTATTTTTTTCGAGTTCTTCCGCACCGGGTTTAACGGGATGCTGTCAGCCATCTTGGCTGGACCGTACGCGGCATGACGTCACGGTCCCCGGTGTTGACGCTCCGACAGAAAACCTGCGAACTCTGCTTGATTCAACCACATCGAGTTAGAAAGGGACGGACGCATGTCTGTCCATGTGCGGAAATTTAATATTATCATATAAAAAAAGAAAACACAATTATCTCACTTTGTAAATATTTATTTAGATGAAATATTGTAAACTACACAAATACATTATTTTCATTCAGTAGATAGGCCTAGTAGGCCTACTTATAAAAATATTTGTTGAGAGTGTCATGATGGGGGTCATTTCCATTGCTTGGTAGGTCCCCTTGCTCATGGTGCACTATAGAAAACTAGTGTCTAACCAGGGGAGGCTGGTGGAGGTAGAAATCGGAGGATGGGCTCATTATAATGCATGGAACGCAATGGGGAATGGTATCAAACACACGTGTATGGTACCATTCCTGATTCCATTCCATGCATTACAATGAGCCCATCCTCCGATTTCTACCTCCACCAGCCTCTCATGTGTCCAACCCTCATGCAGAGGAGAGGCATGTCTCTATGATCCAAGTGTGTAACACCTCCCCTGTGTGTAACACCTCCCCTGTGCATTAATATAGATCTAAAAACAACAGTTCTTCTGGGACGAGGTCAAATGCTAAAGGGCAACAAAAACATGGCGATGAAACATTGTTTTAATAAAGCAACACACTCCTGCTGATGTAAGCTCCTCCTTCCTCATGTTTACACCAAGGGCCTGATCCTAGTGAAGCCTCAACTTGCAGAGAAAACAACTTACAAGAGCTCGCTGGCTGGCGTGAAGCTTAGCAGGCCCATGGTCAAGAGTAAAGTCCAGCAAAGGCAGATCATGGGGAGGCAATTCAAGTTGCAACAAATTTCAAGATGTTCCTCGAATGATTGTCCATCTGTAGGGTTGCACAGGTGCTCAGTCTTCTTCAGGCGAACGCCCTTGTGCAGTTTGTTTTGTGACATTGTTTATTGGTGCAGGTGTTCACAAGCTGAAGTTGAATCTTATTCAAATCCCGTTAGACTGTCAAACCAGACGAGGTAGTAAACAGAGCATTCATACCGTGTGTGTGTGTGTGTGTGTGTGTGTGTGTGTGTGTGTGTGTGTGTGTGTGTGTGTGTGTGTGTGTGTGTGTGTGTGTGTTGTTGTTGTTGTTGTTGTTGTTGTTAATTCTAGATTTTAATTCCTCCCAATCATTTTGTTGCATCTAGAATGAAAGCAAATATTGTTGCTGTCAGCGTTGGGGTCAAAAATTCCATTTCAATCCGGTCAATTCAAGAGGTTAGCTGAAATGTCATTTCCAATTCAAAATTGTCACCATTGAAAAGTGTAGAGGACCTTTGGAATTGGAATTGGAATTTCAGTTTACTTCCTGAATTGACTGAATCGAAATGGAATTGACCCCAACCCTGGTTGCCATACCAACACGTGTCTGTAACTTCTAGAGCACACTTTGCAAATACAGTACGTACATGTGAGGCCTTGTAATAAAGACATTTATTGTGCTTTGCACCAACTAGCAGCAGTGGTCAGCAGAGTTAACCGATTCCTCTTCTCTTTGCATCTTTTATATTACATTTTCCCTTTTTCAAAGTAACAGTTGAACAGTTTAGCCTATGTCTCTCCAGAGAGCACCACCGACATTCCGAGGAACAGGTGAAACGACGGTTCCCGTGACAACATTTTAAAAATGACAGTAAAATAGAACAACACATGAATACTAGAGCTCTGTGAACGAATAAAAAGTTGTTTTTTTCTGTATATAATATAATACATAAGAGTCCAACATGTTTTTCTCTTCTCTTCTGTCTTTTTTTTTTTTTTTACAAATAAATCAATGGTTTTTATCTCTCTACATGGTTTGCATAATGTATCCCTCCTCGTCAATCTGTCCCACTTATTTCAATTGATCCCAATCTCTTTACTGTCGTCGATCAACATGGAAAAGTGCCGGTTCACCCCCAGCTCCATGCCTGCCTTCCCCAGGCCGGTCATGGGTGGGCTGCCTCCGACGTTCACTCCTCTGTCCCTGCCCGTGCTCATGGCGTGGATCTGGGGGAGCCCACCGTTCTGGATCACTGAGATCTCATTGTTCTTCATGGCCAGGCCGTTGGTGATAGCTGCAGCGTACCGGTTCCAGAACCCCGGGTCCACATTCATGGCCCTGGCGGCCAGATCCTTCTGGAACATCTCTCCGAACTTCATGGCGTCTCCGCCCAGCAAGGCCATGGGGTTCTCTATGGAGAGACGGCGGCCTCTCCGCGCGGGAGCGTTGTTCCACATGTGGGTGCCCATGTGGACCTAAAGAGGAGGATGAAGAGGAAGAGGAAGAGGAGGGGGAATGGATAAATTAAAAAATGAGATTTTAGAGCCCCACTCATCTTTAAGCAGAAAACATTCTAAAATTGCACATGACTGGTTTTAATTCCAAGCAGGATTCGAATTACACATTGATCCTGTTGGGGTGGCCAACAACTCTTGGAGGGGGGGGGGGGGGGGGGGGGGCAAACAAGATCATTTTGACTTTTGGAGGCGGGGGTATATTGATATTTAAATTCTCATGTGGGGGGGGGGGGGGCTGATTTGTTATGGGGGTGCTTGGTCCCCCCCCTAAACCCCCCTGTAATTCAATCCATGATCCCAAGAGGAGCATGCCCTGGCCAGCACCGTACCTTCAGGTTCCCTTTCGTGGTGAAGGCCCTGCCGCAGATGGAACAGCCGAAGGGTTTCTCCCCCGTGTGCGTGCGCTCGTGGATCTGCAGGGCGCTGGCTGAGGAGAAGTTCTTCCCACACGCGTGGCAGTTGTGCTGCTTAGGGGTCCGGCGGGGTAGAGGGGGCCCGAGCAGAGAGGTCAGTCCTGGGCCCCCCAGCGGTGGAGGAGCCGCTGGCATCTGGAGGCTGAACGGGAGGCTGTGCAGCCGCTCGTTGAGTAGGATTGGTTGGTTGTGATGTCCGTTTACTTCTGTTTTAATCACGCCCTGCGCAGAGCTGGTAGCCATGTTGGGCACATGCTGGCTGCCACCTGGAAACAGAAGTGAGGTGAGGGAGTTAACAGCGAGAAGGGTGGGGGGGGGGGTTAACAGCGAGAACGGGGGGGGGGGTAACAGAAGTCTCACCCCGTCTACATCTGGGGAGGCTGGTGGAGGTTTAAATACTCAATGTAATGCATACCATTCCTCATTCCATTCCAAGCAATACAATGAGCCCATCCTCCGATTTCTACCTCCACCAGCCTCCTCTGATCTACATCTAGAGAGTCAGGTAGAAAAAATACACACTTTTTCAATTAGCGACTATATGAATGAAGTTCTATAAAACGTTATAAAAAGTGACTTCATCACACTGATTCATCTTAAAGACAACGTATATTATCAATACATATTTTTTTTTTTTTTATCATCAATACAATAGATATTGTTACCGTATCTTACCACGTTCTCTGCCCAGGAACAGCATACTGAAGGGGCTCTCCTCCTTCACACAGGGCTTATTAGACAGAGTCCCCCTAAGCTCCTGGGGTACGCCATTTTCCAGCGTCGCTGGGTTGGGGGAATCGGACCTCTCCCTCTTCACTGAGGCTGTCATCTCCTGGGACTCTGTCCTGTGGTTGGCAGACGGTGACCTGTGGTGGTGGTGGTGGTGGTGGTGGTGGTGGTGGTGGCCCTCGGGGAGGCTCCGTGCTGGGGACGCAGGGACAGGCATGGAGGTGGAGGTGGAGGTGGAGGTGGAGGATTCAGACACGGCTGGGCTGACCGCCTTGTGATTCTCCATCTCCACGTCTATCACTGTCGAGGAGGAGCCGAGGGCAGAGCGTTCTCTGTCCATAAACCCATTCATGATGGACTTCAGCCCAAAGGAGTGGTTCAGGCCAACGCTGGAGTCAATCATTCTCATCTGGTTCTCCAGGGCAGCGATGCCGGACACAACGGCAGACGATCGAGGAGGGGAACAGGGGGAAGAAATCAGGGGTTTGAAGGGATCGAAACCCCCCCCTTCCATGTTTTCGGTCTCGTCCTCCTCCACCTCCTCTTCGTCACCATCATCCACCTCCCCGTCTTCCTCCTCGCCCATGGAGTTGTCATCGCACATTAAGTCGTTTTCGTAGTTGCTCAGGCTGTCGAAGTTCCCCTGGTCTAAGGGGAGGTCGGCGTCTATGGAGCCCCGCGGCGCGCAGCCGTCCGTCAGGAGAGGCGAGTCGGGGAGCTGACCGCCCATGTGCATGTGGACGTGTTGCTGCAGCACCACCGCATTCGTGAACTTCTTCTGGCAGATGGGACACGAGTGCTGCACCCGGAGGGGCGGGTTCGCTCTGTGGACGCTGATGTGGGTCTTCAGGTTGCCTTTGGTGGTGAACGCTCTCCCGCACACCCTGCATTTGAAAGGCCTCTCCCCAGTGTGGACGCGGTAGTGCATCTTCAGGGCGCTCTGGCAGCTGAGGACGCGGTGGCAGAGGAGGCATTGGTTGGGGTCCGTAATCTTTTTGTCTATGTTCTCCACCAGCTGTTGGAGCTTCGAGGTCTCCGACGTCTGCAGGAGGCCGCCGAACGGGAAGTCGACCTGGAACGGGTCCGTCGAGGAGGCCAGCAGGTGGGGTGAGGTGACGGGGTTGAGGACGGGGGACGTCGGAGCACTGGGCTCTGGTGTGGTGGGGGTGGGGGTGGGGGGGGTGGTGGGGGTGGTTGTGATGGACACATTGTTTGTCATGGCTGCGCTGTTTGCCACGGTGGCTGGTGGAGTCGCCCTTGGTTTGGCGATGCAGTTTTGAGGCAGTTGGATCTCTGCTTTCAGTACATGCGAGACTCCCCTCTCCTGGTGTGACTGCGGTGGCTCTGAGGCATTAGGAAGGATGGGTTCGTTGCTCATGGTGTCCGGTGATATAGACAGACATTCGCTGGAGGCGGGGGAGGGCCTATATGGAGATTTGATGGACGGCGTGACACTCAACGAGCCACCTATTGAGCTCCCCGTTCCGGAGAGAGCGGAGGGAAGCTGCAGACCCATAGAGGTGGGCAGTGTGGCAAGAACAGGTTTGCTATCCAGCCACGTGGCGCCCGGTTTCTCCGGAGGGAACGACATCCCGTAGGGAATCCCGGAGCTCGTTGGCACGTTATCCAAGTATTCCGGCACGGGGTAAGGATTCATCTGAACGTGGGGGTACTTCTCTTTGTGTCTCTGGAAGTGGACTTTTAGGTTCCCCTTCGTGGAGAAGCGGTTCCCGCAGATGTTGCACTTGAAGGGCCTCTCCCCGGTGTGCGAGCGCAGGTGGATCTGTAGGGCGCTGTCGCTGCCAAACACTTTGGCGCAGAACCGGCACTTGTGCTTAAAGAACGGCTCCTCCGGACCGGGCTTGGTGTCGAACATGGACACGTTGGGCAGCTTGCCCTTCCGGTGTTGCTTGATGAGGGCTGCGAGGGGGTCCAGCGCATCGGCCGCGGCTGTGATGCTGGCGAGCGGGTTGGGGAAGATGACGGTGCTGCTGCTGCTGCTGCTGCTGGGGGGACTGGGGGGGCTGTGAGGTAGGAACGGCAGGCTGGATGAGGAGGGGGGGCTGAGGAGGATACCGCTCTGCCCCAGGGACAGCCGGACGGGGCTGGAGGTGGATCTGAGTGATGTCTGAGTGCAGCTGACACTCGTGCTGTGTGTGTTACCCGTGTAGGGGTTCAGTATGGTGGACATGCTGCTATACTTAGACGGGGGAGGGGGGGAGCGGTAGTCAGAGGAGGCCGAGGTACACCTGATGTCCCTCGTGCTGGTCTGACCGCATTCAGACTGCGAGGAGGAGAGCGTCTGCGACCTCTCGAGCATGGACGCCAACGACACAGAGGCGGCCTGTCCGTTAACGGCTGAGGGCATGGTCCCCGACAGCGGGAGGACGGAGGGTGCGACGAGACCCTGGGACGGGAAGGGGTTGGGGGCCAGCGACAGGGCCCTGGAGACCGGGTTTAGTGCTGTTTGCGTGGGCTGTCTGTTTATGACGGCCACCTGGCTGCGGATCTGCTCGATGAGCTGCAGCTGGTGGACCTGTTGCTGCTGCAGAGCCAGCAGGTGCTCCAGGATCACGGGGATGGCCGATGTAGCCGCCTTCCCACCCCCACCGCCGCCACCACCGCTGTGGATGACCTGGGAGAACTGGGCCACAGCTACTCGAGTGTTGTGGAGGATCTCCAGGGTCACGTTGGTGCTACTGGGCATACTGTGGCAGGTCACACCAGAGGACGTCTGAGAGGGGGGCGGCTCAGTCGACTGAGGGCTGGGAGGTCGGTGGTGGTGTTGTTGGTGGAGGTGGAGGTGGAGGCGGAGGTCCTGCTGGGACCGCTCCTCGACGTCCATGGGCTCGGCCCCTCTTTCGGCGTTGGTGCTAATCTCTCCTAGGATATCCGTGCTGTCGTTATCCGCTCCCAGGTCACGGCCGGCCGCGTCTGTGAACTCGACGTCTGCTGAGTCACTGGGGGCCAGACTGGGAGCCACGCTGGGGGCTGGGGAAGGCCCGGCTGGGGACGTGTCCTCCGTTATGGGCATCCCCTCGTCCTCCTTTACGATGAGCACCGGAGGGTCCTCGGTCTCGGTGCAGCCACTCTGATGCTCACACAGTTCGGCAAAGCGGAAGAACTCGGCACAGCACTTTTCACAAACGTGCGTTTCCTCGCTGCTCCCACGGCTGACGTTCTCCTCCTCCTCCTCCATTCCCTCCGACAGAGCTGCGTAGAGAAACAGGGGGAAGAAAAAAGAGAGAGAGAAGCTATTGGTGAGACATTCCCCAGCATGACTGACTGTAACTCATTACAGTAAGAGACAACATTTTGAAGGATAAACAAAATCTATAGTTTTCACAGTTTTTTTTTTCTCAATATTCAGTCCACTCGTTTGCAGCTGCTTATTTTCTTGTGTGAAATCAATCAGATTGTGTGACCTATCAATTGTGGTTTCGGCAGCTTCTATGGAGGTCATTGATTTCCAATACATTCATACAATTCTGTACAAGTGCTGTGTCTGTTAAGGACAAATTGGGTCTCTGATTGACTCATCTTGATTCCCAATTGCAATCATCCACTCTCATTTGCACAGGAATTTGAAATGCTATTAAAATACTATTTAAATACTATTTAAATACTATTCCACAACACGTTTTGCGCCCCCCGAATATGTCAGCATGTTGGACAGTATGTTGTCTGTTAGAGAAAAATGTTAAATGGCCTTTTTGAAATGTTGAAATAGTGAGTATAGCCACAGCCCTTAAATTGCACCTTCTAATGGTTATCGTTGGCCTGCCCAATCACTGCAGTCTAGTTAGCTGTGTAGCTACATCTGATAACACACATCAGATCTCAGCTTCTGAGATTTATGTTTTTGAAGTTTATTGCCCCTGGCGAATAAACGTAATAAGTAAATACAAAGATACATACAAACATACTGTCAGTGTTTGCTCTGCATATACATATGAGAAAACATTCTGTGAACTGAAAATAAATAAATGAGATAAAATAGTGGTTTGAGAGGTTTGTGTTATACACAAAGGGGAGTTCGGGACGATCCTTATTTCACTTGTGTAATAACACAAATCAACAACTCCATTACAATGCAATTACAAAGCAGTAAGTAATGCAATGTGCAACAGCAAAGTCGTTCCATAATCACTGCACAGGTAAAGGGGCAACATGACGCCTAAAATCATACGTCTACTTCTACTGTGTGAGCAGTAACCAAGGGAACACAAGACACTCTTTTAGACGTTAAGCTTCTCCCAAACGCCCCAAATCAATGGAGTTGATTGGCAATGCTGTCCTCCGAAAGCCCAGTCATTCTAGAACCAGCCCAGAGTCATTCTAGAACCAGCCCAGAGTCATTCTAGAACCAGCCCAGAGTCATTCTAGAACCAGATAGACATCGCCATGGCAGCTGGTCAAGCTGTGAGACGTCAGCAGGCAGAAGACGAGGCCAGCTGGGGGATGCTGTTATTCCAGACTAAACGACACTTTTTCCCTTGCATTCACATTTAAGTTGGTTCCCCCTCTATGTTTCTGAAACAACTGTGATCAATGGGCGTAGTGGGAGACATTTTGTTGTTGTTGTTGTATAAATCAGTAAGGTCATTAGAAGACAAAAATGCCAATGATGCAAAAGTGGATTCCTGTAAAGCTGCCATCTAATTCTGAATATGTACCCCTGTTTCATTGTGTTTGATGCCAATGATCAAAACTGTCGAAACATCACTTTGGATAAATAGAATAACCATTATACCGCAAAACTACATTGTAGATGTTTTTGCTTAGGGGTTCAGTGTTTGTTCAAAACAACTGAAGCTACTATTTCCCCCAATTTCCCCCCAACTTCTGATGGTGGAAAAAGTAAACAACAAGAATGTGATCCCCTTCATGGTGTCACTGTGGAACAACTACAAAGAGACTTAATTTTTTTGTGCTAAAATGTTGTAAGGCTGATTTAGAAAAGCAGGGTAATTGTGATGGCGCCCATGCAGAGCAGCTCTGAAAATTGATTCTCTCTCTCCCTCTCGCTCTCTCTCTCTCTCTGCTGCTGTGTGTGTGTGTGTGTGTGTGTGTGTGTGTGTGTGTGTGTGTGTGTGTGTGTGTGTGTGTGTGTGTGTGTGTGTGTGTGTCTGTGAGTGTGTGTCCTAGTTATTGTCTGTTTGTCATACAGTCAATAGATTGTCACAACAATTGCACCACTACTAACAGGTCAACACAAAGAATCTGTTTTTCATACTAACATGGCAAACAAAAAACAGCTTTGAGTCGTTGAACAGAGAATCAGTGTCATTGGCTTATCTTAGTGGGAGGTCTCAAGATCACCAATGGAAGGCCATCTAGCAAGTAAGCAAGGCAATGTTGACAACATTGGATTGTCTACGCCAAACATTTAATATGCTATTAATTGGTCATCTGAACGCTATAATTTGCTGCAAAACAAAACAAAACATCTCGTCTTCCACATAATACATTTATAATTTTGGTGACAAATTTAGCCTATATTTCACAAATGGATAATATCATCATGTTTTACCTCTCTGATCAGCCTTAAATGAACAACATTGTGCAGGCACATAGAATTGCCACAATTGTTTTTTGCTTGTATTAGCCAGCTTGGTTTGTACAGCAATTTAAATAAATGTAACACTGAAAGAAACTATTTACCAAGATGTACAACAGCCTACACAGCGTCTAGGCCCTCTCGAAACCGTGGTCTATGCTTCCGAGGTCAATGGCGCCGATGTACTAATTGCATGATCATCTCGACACACAACACTTGCCCCTTGCAGGGTGATGTGGACAAAGGTTAAGTCAGCGGCTCAATCAAAGACCATCTCCCAGCACACCCCCTGCCTGGCGGGGGGGCGGGGGGGGGCAGGAGACGAGCTTTGTTGGCACTCAATGCAATCCCACCTTTTCACTCGTCTCACAAGAAAAGTACTAATGTGCCACGTTTGACAACAATACAGGTCAAGGAACGAAGACCCCGAGAAAAGTGACATTGAATAATTGATCGGTTTATAATATTTGAAATGTTGAATAGAAATAAATACAGATATGAATTGGAGAAAATAAAACTATTAATGCATACATACAGGCGAGATAAATTAGAAAATTGATATTTTTGATATTTTTGATAAACAGGAGCGTGAAATTGACGAGTTGATTCTGACTAACCGACGTGTGTCCAAGATCTGTGCACTTGCTGCTTCATTTCGCTTCTGCTTGAAGACCATGAAACTTTAAAACTGTGGAATATACGTGTGTTGATAAATTCATCAAAATCAGGCTGATTCATTCATATAAATGAGTGTGCCTCGTGTATTTATGTTCTATGATTTAATCTAAAAGTAAGATTAATTTCGGGGCCAGGAAAAACTAAGAATGTTGATGGCTTTGGGCCTCTCTTTTAAAGGAAAATGTGATATTGATGTAGACATTTAGGAAAATGTAATTGTACAACTGAATAGTCTATGAGGACAACATTAGGCCTACGTGAAGGCCAACGCGAGGACGCCTGAAAGATTTAGCATAAAAAATATAATAATTAACATGCTTAAATAATAGATTATACACAAAACTAAAAGATGTATACGTCAGAAGGCTAGAGAAACAATTCAGAGATCAAAATGGCCTTGATTTTGGAGTGGAAAAATACAATTATTCTAAATAATAAAATATCTTCAGAAAACCATACTGTATTGATTGCCTTTTATATTCTAAAGTAAAGTGGTAAAATACTATCCTAGAGTTGGCTGTTTCAAAATTGATATATTATAGAAATCGAACATGCCTATTTCATATTCGTTGGGGTGAAACGATGCAGACAACTTTTTCAACCAAAAAATATGAGGTGAATGAAATTGAAATGTTTGACTGTAGGCTTTGTATTAATCTATAAACGAGTCAATGTAGTCTCTTTAGAATAGATTGAGAGGATTGGATTGAGAGATCGTTAGGCTACCCTTGGTAAAATGTATATTTAATAAACAACCATAAGTTTAAAGACCGTGAAGAAGTAGACTACCCTTTCAAGTGTACAAGTTAAAGTGTAAGTTAAAACCTAAAAGCTTGTCATATACTTTACCTTTTAGTCTATAAAAAATAAGCCAAAGATATCTTCATTATCATAGACATTTTCTTTATCCAAATCAAAACGTAGACCTAGGCCTAAACCTAAAGCGAAATTACCATAATGTTTCATTAAAATTATAGAGTCGTAACCTACAGTAGGCCCACTTTACGCACCGAATAAGTTGGCAGTTTTTGGTGAAATATTTGCCTATATTCAATGTCATGACAGGGGCTGTGTGTAATTACAGATTCAAACCGATGTAATAACGCATCATTCAATGGAAACATTGTCAGGGGTTAAGTGATACAAGCGATGTATTCAATATTCCTTCAAACTGAAGAGGCTATTTGCTATTTGGATACTTCGATACCTTCACACCCTTCAGGACTCTGGGAACATTAACAGGCTTGTTGCCAAATGTTACCAAAATACCGGTAAACAAAATATATAGGCCTAGGCTTGGCACACCGGCAACAGACACTAATGAAAATAGCCTATGGCTTTATGTCAGACATTTAATTTATAATTGTAGGAATAAAGGCCTACAAAGTTTCCGATAGATTGTAAAAGAAACGACATAGATAATTATCATGCAATTCAACAACTATGGGCTGGATCAAGTGATGCGCTTCTGAGGCACGAACAACTTTGGAAAGTCAATTAAATAGCCTAGTAAATTAGGCGACTTATTGTTATATTCATAACAAAGGTCGCTGGGATTTTAAAATGCGAAATATCTATGGATAATATCATTGGAATTAATCAAGAAATATTTCATTTGATGAAGAAGTAGGCTATAGTCTATGAATAAAATATAAGGGAAAAAAAAGTTACAGTTAGCCTAATCTAAAATCTCTCCGGAAAGACTTGGTGGCATACAATCCCCCACATACCATTTTCTGAGGCGACGTCAGTTTGCAACGTTTCTTCGTCCGACTTGAGATGTTGCGGTTTCGCTTGCTTGCGGCGGGACATGTTGTTTGTTCTCTGCGAATTGCTCCTGCCTTTCGCCGATACATCGGCAGCCAACGAATGGAACCCGTCAGAGAGAGTCGGGTCAGTGAAATAAGGGATATTAGCTGGTGTTACCCATGTGCAGATTGCGCATGTCGCTGTAGTAATTATGATGGAGGATAATGCGTTACGACTCTTCGTGCCTTTCGATGGGGGATTGGCTAAGGTCCAGCAGACTCACACTAGATATGGAAATGAGGGATGGGTTTGATAATTACACTAGCCTCTGATTTACTTCCTCTCCACCTGTCTGTCTTTCCGCGCGGTCCACTTCCAACAGCGCGATGAACGCCACCTAAAGTTGCGCACGGGTTTCCTCTTCCTCCTGTCTTGGTTTAGTTAAGGTAACCGTCACAACTTGGCAAATTCGTTTTTTTTGCCAGTCAATTCGTACTGTGCTTGTACATTTTCCCAAACCCGTCTTTGAGTTTAATGCTTGAATCCTCTGTAGTTGCAGGTCATTCGTTTTCATTTACTCCGTTTCGATTCCTGCTTTCTTCACGCTTTTACGAGACAACAATTCCTTACGTTATCTTGACCATCTACATGGATAAGAAAGCCCTGGCTGGAAATGATTGTCCTTTATCCTCGTCGTCCAGCAGAAACCTTCTATTTCTCATAAAGCTGATAGGAGGAGGGTGAAGAAGCGCCTACAAAACAAGCAACATTAGGAAAGAAAGGGCGATCAGGTTTAGGTTGCCCAACAAATGCCACGCGGGCCGCTAAACGAAACCCCGGGCTTTGTATTCATGCGTAAAATCAAAGTTCGTGCGTAAAAGTAAGATTCCACAATTCGCTGACGAGAAAACTCAAGGCGATTGCAGTTGAAAGGTGCGGGTTCTTGGTCGTGTTGGTCTGCAACTGCTCTGGCGAGCAGCCTCCGCCTCTGGTCCTTGAGAAGAGAAGCCCAAAGCCCTCCAGCCGATTACGATAGGCGACCGCTAGGATGGATGTACCACAGAAGGTGTTGGAACCCATTATTCTAAACGACCTCCCACAGTTGATGTAACAGTTGGCCTATCGG
>NC_139668.1:19548723-19576223 GCF_951799395.1 Argentina silus | reverse complement strand
CTTTGTTTACGTTCATGCCAGCATGAGAACCATTTAACAGAAAAGAGTGAAGGAAAAAAATCTGAAATTATTTCTTCTCACCACCTCGAGGGAATACACTGTAATTACAGCAATACGAGCAGTGAAAAAGTGGTTAATCACAGCCCTGCGAGCACGTAAATGCCCAAAGTGGGCAAAAGAAGACTCAAGGGCGCAAAGTAATTCAGTCGCATTTCAGACTTGAAATAGAACAGACCCTGTCATTATGGGGAATTGTTAAAGCATGGGAAGGTATCAAATCCGTTTAGAGTTTAAGTCGATGGGTAGCAGCTTATCCAGCGTTCGTTCCACATGAGACTAGAGTCTCCAGAAGGTACAGGACAGGTAAGGCTGTTCATCATGTTTTTAATAACTATTTGTGTGTTGTTGTGACAATGATGCTGTATGTTAATATATATCCCATTTAGCTGACGCTTTTATCCAAAGCGACTTACATTGCAGTGAGTGCATACATTTCAGTATAGATGGTCCCAGCAGGAATCAAACCCACAACCTAAGCATTGTTAGCACCATGCTCTACCAACTGAGCCACAGAGGACCAATGTTACATAAACATTTTTATGTATCTGCACTCCCGACTAGGTAATCGCCTCCTGTGGGATAAATAAAGCACTGTGAATTGAATTTAATGGAATTGTATCAGCTATTTTGAATAGAACAAATTAATGTATTATAGAGCTTTATAGTGAGTGTTTCCTTTAAAATAAGGGGAAGATTTTTGAATGTATCAGCAGGATGTCCTTTGTGATGTCCTGGTAATAATTATATCATCATAATAATCATCATAATAATAAAAGAGGGTTTTCTGAATGAAGGACAAAAAAAAGTCATTTAATAGCCTCTTCAAAAGTTCTTTCATTGCCTCCATCGACTAAAATCCCCCCCAAAAAAACTCCTTTGTTAATTTCTATCATTAGCAGACCAGATATGTCATATCCAGCTCGAAGAATTAATCTTACTGTCAATCCTTTAATCTATGAGCCACATGAAGAAGTCGGACATCATGCAAGCTAAGAGGGTTTATGTTAATGTATACACATTATCAGTCTCTTTTAGACTCTATTAATCTAGCAGCAATGTCAGGAAATCATTTCCATTGAACCAATTTTACACTTAGATTTTTTTAATTTTATTCCTATAATTTAGGAAAACGTTATTTCATATGGATAAGCCAGACAACACGGGTGGACAACGTACAGTACACAAAGCCAGGAATGATCCGATGTTGCCACCATTGCATACGTACAGTATGTCAATGACACAAAAGCAGTAAAAAGGTAGTTGAAGTGGTAAGGCTATACCCCAACTGCCATCTTTGACACATTAAAACAACATGTGTGAAGGTTCCGGAGTTTCCAGGTCCTGCATGAGAGTCTCAGTGGGGGACAGGGGACAGGATGACGGTTAGGAAACTCAGCCCCAAAGCATGCTGGGAGAGACACCTAACCATGTTAAAGTCCTCATAACTCTACTCTACTATTCGGCCTACAACTGGCATCTGGGTACCCTCCTCAACCCAAATATCTTAAAGCCACATGAACAAAGATGTGAGCCACACAAACGTTAGAAACTATTCCAAACAAAACCATTCCCCTGCATACTGTATGTACTACATATTAAGGGTAAGGATATCAAGTACATTTTTTTATCAAGACTTTTCATAAGTTGACAGCCAGTGTTGGGGAGTAGTTCCACTACATGTACCGGAGTACAACTATCAGTTTAACTGTATTTTGCAGTAGCTTGGTGGTCGTTAAACTAAATTAATATCCTAGTAGTTTTTCCTGTAGTTGACTGCTTGTTTGCCATGTAGCGGTGTAGTAAGCTACTGCCACTACTCACTACATTTTTCCAAAAGAAAACAAAAAAACGGTGGAATTTAACTATAATTCCAGCCCTTGAACTTCAGTTCCCTACTATTTCTTCTCTTCCTGCCTCTGGTATCCCCCACTTTGCTCCACCTCACCATTCCTTTCTCTCTCAGTGATTTCAGTCACTTTCAGATTTCAGTGATTTTCAGAGTAGCTTCCCCTATACTGCTGACAGGTAATCTATGTTGTACTCATACTGTGTTGTAATGGATGTTTTGAGGATGACTGTGTGTTGAATAACTTTCCCCTGCTGGCTTGAGATCACAGATGCTTGGCACATTTGTAGTTGTAAAGCTCTGGGATGAGTTTCCTGAAAGCTTTGTAGCTAAAGTAGTACTTTATCTCTTCTGACAAGGCCCACTCCTCCCCTAGACCATCAAAGTTCTTCATTTAACAAATGTGGTTAGTTCACTCCCAGAAGATTGATCCGCTAACATTGATTTGACAATTGGTACTCTGTTGCGGCTTTGTGGCTGAATTCTCGGGAGAAATGAAGTTTTACTTAAGCTACGAAGCTGTTGTGAAAACGACCCCCTGTTCACCACTCAGGTATGAACAGACAGTGTCTGTGGTGAATTTATGATTTAACTGAATCCGTCTTCAGCCATAGAATCTCTTCAATCACACACTTCATACAGTATAGAACCCTAAACATAAGCAGGGGAGGCATCATTATAAGTGGATACATTCCTTATTGTCACAATCTAAACCAGTGTTACTTCACAAAAGGTGGAAGACAATATACAGCCCATACAGTATGTGTTGAACTGTCTCCCTGGTCCAGAGACAGTGTGTGTTATATGGAGGCCTAATGAACAGACATCACGGGAGAAAGAAGGAGAGTTTGATGAAGTCCAACACAGCGGGGCTGCAAAGACACTCCGAACAAATAGTGATTTTATTTCTCCCGCCCGGTCAAACAGTTGTTTTACACCCCAAACCTTTGTCACTGTCTGCATACACTGAAGAAGGCTGAGGCGTGAAAAAAGCTGTAGCTGATTTTTATGTAGACGTTGACGAAGAATGGTCTCCATCTGTGTAAACCATCTGAAACGCTGACTTCCTGTGACTCACAGTCTGAGGCCTGGAGCTATCAAAGATATTTATCATGCAAGATGGCACACACACACACACACACACACACACACACACACACACACACACACACACACACACGCACACACATTCCCATGGTTACACCAGTAAAAACTTACAGTCTGAGGGCCTGGAGCTATCAAAGATATATATCTTGCAGGATGGTGCACACACACACACACACACACAAACACACACACACACACACACACATTAATACTTACACAATCTTACTGGTCTCCTATATATATTTGTTGTGAGTGACTGTGGTCAGTCTGTCTCCATTCCTGATGTCACGCATCTAGAATGTCCTAATTATACTGTACAGTATCTCATCAGAGTTGGTCTTTAATGTTGAGAGAACAAATTCAAATGTTGTTCTTATAAGGGTGCAAAGATAGTAAAAAAAAGCTTATTCTGGCGGTCATTTTGGCCTGTAGACAGCTCATTACAATGATTTCTACCTCCACTGCCCCCCCCCCCTGGTTTTCATGTTTACCAGGAAAGAAGATGAGCAGTTTTTGATGTTCTGACTCATTGATAAAATGTCTAGACAGAAATGACTGTAGCTGTTACTGTAACAAACACTTGAAGTTCTCCAAACATTCAAGATGTGATGCGAACCACAACTTGAAACATTTAAATAAAGCTGCCACCTAGAGTTAGCGTAATCCCTCTAATCTAATGAGATGTATGTTTGAGATTAACTTGAATGATCAGATGAGAAGCAGTGGAGCCTGGTGGAGGCAGCGATCTGATACCGTTCCTCGTTCCATTCCGTGTAGAACAATGAGCCCGCCCTCCGATTTCTACCTCCACCAGCCTCCGCTGATGAGAAGATGTAGAGTCAGCAAGGGCTGGCCAACATCCTCCTCATCATCATCATCATCGTTTTTGTGGTTTTGGTGATCAGGGAGAACTCAATAACAGGTTAAATAGGCTACAGTGTTTTCCCAGCCCAACGTTTTTTTTTTACTAGAGGAATTTACAGCACCTCCATAAGTCTGTCAAAGGTCATCTCCCCCACGCTCTTCTGAACGTCCTCATAAACGCAGGCTTGGTTTTTTAGGGCCTTCCACCTGATGACATGATGGGCCTTTCTGGTTCTGGTTCTGGATAGTCCAAACAAGCCCAGGGGACGGCATGGAGGTGAGGGGGCAGGACACATAAACAGCACGACAGCTTCCCAGGCAGCTCCTCTCCTCCTCTCCTCCTCTCCTCCTCTGCTCCTCTCCTCCTCCTCTCCTCCTCCTCTCCTCCTCTCCTCCTCCCTCTCTTCCTCCCCTGCCCTCCTCTGCTCCTCTCCTCCTCTCCTCCTCTGCTACTCTGCTCCTCTCCTCCTCCCTCTCTTCCTCTCTTCCTCCCCTGCCCTCCTCTCCTCCTCTCCTCCTCCCTCTCTTCCTCCCCTGCCCTCCTCTCCTCCTCTCCTCCTCTCCTCCTCTCCTCCTCCCTCTCTTCCTCCCCTGCCCTCCTCTCCTCCTCTCCTCCTCTCCTCCTCTCTTCCTCCCCTGCCCTCCTCTCCTCCTCTCCTCCCTCTCTTCCTCTCCTCCTCCCTCTCTTCCTCTCTTCCTCTCCTCCTCCCCTGCCCTCCTCTCCTCCTCCCTCTCTTCCTCTCCTCCCCTGCCCTCCTCTCCACTCCTTCTGCAATATTAGTGTTTCTCTATTATGACACGATGCTAAAGGTTAGCATGGCCATCCATCAGCAGGGATGCGGGAGGGACGTCCTTATTGGGATTGTAAATACATGCTAAAGCATCAAAGGGGCAGACAAGATGGAGACCGTTAGAGACATTTGGTAGAGACAGTAAAGATCCCATCCATCGGCTTTATGACGGTTCTCTTCTGCTACTGTGAGATGTTCTCTTTTTTTTTATTTTATTTTTTTTACAATCTGACTGTAAAATATATAACTTGTTTGTTTTGGAAAATTCATAAGTTGAGGATTTTCTTTTTTTATTACCCATGGGGTTTCCATGTGTTTTTTGGGGGGGAAGGAAGGTGGGGTTTAAAGTTTAATAATAAAGAATCATTCGACAACTCTTAAAAATTGTCCTCTGGCACTTGCTCATGTACAAACTATGTTAAACCCAAAAAGTCTGCCCTTCAGTGGTGAATGGAGCAGATTGTCAATATAAACATGAAGCAATGTCATCTCCTGTAGACCATACGAATTAGCACGCAAATCACAAGTGCCATGATTAGTCCAACAGATCAAATCAAACATGTCATCTTGACAGGTCTCAGACCGCTATCTAAATCGCATTGGTATCTGGCCAAAAAAAAAAAATAATAATAATTACAATTATAATTATAATTTTCTTTTCATGTCCTCCAAAGAGGGGAGGGTTGGGGAAGCAAGCAATGCTATCTGATAGAACTTAAATTTGATTTACTAATTTCAAAGCTGATCTATCCCTGAAAAAACAAACAATAAAAACAAGCATTGGGGGACGCTTATTGGCGTAGCACACTAATGCGCGTACCACATCACTGCAAGGTTCCTGGTTCAATTCCAACCCTCGACACGTCTTGCATGTCACCCCCCCCGCCCCCCCCCCTCTCTCACCCCTCCTTCCTGTCGGTCTCTACTGTCTCTACCCCAAAAAAGCAGAAATGCCCAAAAAAACATTTAAACAAAACAAGCACTGATGATCCAATAAACAACGGTTCTGGACGGTAAGTTACGGGTAATTGCAAGGTTGTGGGAGGGGGACCCCAAGGTCATGGTCCATGAACTTGGGGTTTGGTTTGTTACATTAACCTCCAGGGACAGGTCAGATGTTGGGAATGTATTTTTTCAACCCAAATGATGGTGGGTAATTTATGACCTCATTGTGAAGGGTAATCAATAGCAACACGTGTACAGGCAGCCAGACAGACAGCGGAGAGAGACTGCTTGGACAGAGTCTGTCGTCAGCGTGATGTTTGCGTTCTGTCTGGTCCGGAGTTGGGTGGGTGAGCAGCAGTAATATCATACCGTCTTGACACATGTTTCACTGGGCTGTTGCCGTCCTGAATGGAGGTTTCGTTGCCAGGGCCACACACGCAAGCAGGCACACACACACACACACACACACACACACACACACACGCAAGCACGCACACACACACACACACACACACACACACACGCATGCACACGCACACACACACACACACACAAAGAGTGAAGGGGGGAGAGAGAGAGAGAGAACAAGAGGGACAGGGGGTGCATTTATATTCTCTTGTAAATAACTTAGGCAAGAATAAGAAGCACTGACGTTTCCAGCTTCTCTACCTGCTGTCTGCTCTCCTTTACAACGCAGCTGACGGACCCACAAAATGGCACCGATGTGCGTCAAACGCCCAACCAGACCCGCCCTTTTAGAAAAGAAAAGGATGAGAAAAAGCCAAAGAGAAACGTCATGTGCTGCGAACAGTAAAAACAGTCCAATCTACTTTACAACACTTTTACTACACATCCTGGGCCGGGCTCGCTGGTTGCCTCCAGTCAAGACAGCCTCATATCCGGCCCCCCTTCAGGAAAACAGCAGCATGTTCTGCTCTCTCTCTACTTCTGCCTCTCTCTCTAATTCTACCTCTTTCTCTCTCTCTCTCTCCCCCTCTCTCTCTCTCTCTAACTCTACCTCTTTCTCTCTCTAACTCTACCTCTCTCTCTCTCTCTCTCTCTCTCTCTCTCTCTCTCTCTCTCTCGCTCCCTCTCTCCCCCTCCCCCTCCCTCTCCCTCCCCCTCCCTCCCCCTCCCTCTCCCTCCCTCTCTCTCTCCCTCCCTCCCTCTCTCCCTCCCTCCCTCTCTCTCTCACCCTCGCGGGCTGCCTGGGTGCTACACTGTAAACCGCCAGCCGCTTTGACTTCCTAATGGTTGTAAACAAATGCAATTTCACATTTCCTCTCGTCTAGACACAACAAAAGGGGGTGAAGAGGGGGGGGGGGGGGGGGGCGAAGGCCTGGTGAAGAGGGGGGGGGGGCGAAGGCCTGGTGAAGAGAGGGGGAGGGGGGGGGGGGGGGGGCGAAGGACTGGTGAAGAGAGGGGGGGGGGGGGCGAAGGCCTGGTGAAGAGAGGGGGAGGGGGGGGGGCGAAGGACTGGTGAAGAGAGGGGGAGGGGGGGGGGGGGGCTTGGCTCACCTCTCTCCACTAAACTACGGCAACAAAGAAGCAAAAGTAGAGACGGATGAAGCAATACAAATTACAACATTGCTGCACAAATGTGCACAGCTCTCCTGTATGTCCTGTAGGTCACAAACAAGTAACAAAAAAGAAACAAGTCATTTATGTGCGTTTAACTATTATTTCTCGTTTTTTTTTTTCCGATACCTGTTTCATCGTAGACTTCTATCGTCACAGATCCACTTGTTATCACGCCAGCAACGAACGTGCAACGTCATAACTGTGAAATGACAACACCGTAATTGCTTCGTCATCACCTGGGCACTTTGCTCAGCGGCCCTGCTCTGCTGCACAGGCCAGCCAGAGTGAACCAAGGAGCAGCAGAACACCAGCTTCAGGGCAGATGAGCATTGATTTCATCACGTCATAATTATCCGCTGCCACTTCAGGCTAAAGTAGTCGATCCATAACCCACCTCTCTCTCTCTCTCTCTCTCTCTCTCTCTCTCTCTCTCTCTCTCTCTCTCTCTCTCTCTCTCTGTCAGTAGTCAGTAATAGATGTACTGATCTCTGTCTTCATGTATCTAACAGGAGGGACACAGATCAGGTATCGGCTTACCCTCCCTCATTCTCAGATACGTAATGAAGTGGCCCCCCATAAACCACCTTTCTCTCTTTCTCTCTCTCTCTCTCTGTGTGTGTGTGTGTGTCTCTCTCTCTCTCTCTCTCTCTCTCTCTCTCTCTTTCTCTCTCTCTCCCTCTCTCCCTCTCTCCCTCTCTCCCTCTCTCTCTCTCAGTAATAGAGGCACACCACTGTCTTCATCAGGGGAGGCTGCTGGAGGTAGAAATCGGAGGAGGGGCTAATTGTAATGCATGGAATAGAGGAATGAGGAATGGTATCATCGGCTACCGGCTTCCCTTCCTCATTCTCAAATGAAGTGGTGATGAATTATAGAAACATAAATTCAGCACGGACGGATGTAAGCCAGATGCTACATGGATCTGCTGCTTGTGGAACAGATCTGTAACGTCCCGGATCTGATGTCTGTGCTACCTGGCCCAGCATGGATGAGTGACAGGGAGGCTGGCGTAGGTAGAAATCGGAGGATTTATTAATGTGTAATGTACTGTATCTGCCGTCTCTGCTATCTGGCCCAGTGTGGAGGAGTGACAACCGTGTTTGATACCAGTCCTCATTCCATTCCTTGCAGTACAATGAGCCCGTCCTCCGATTTCTACCTCCGCCAGCCTCCCCTGGTCTGCAGATCATGACTGTAACTGCGTTGACATCAGAGTGACTGTTGTTCCTCCTGTCACATCATATCTTCCTCCTCGTATGCTGTTGAGCTAAACTGTGCAGAGAACTGTGTGTGTGTGTGTGTGTGTGTGTGTGTGTGTGTGTGTGTGTGTGTGTGTGTGTGTGTGTGTGTGTGCCTGTGCGTCTGTGTGTGTTTGTGTGTGTGTTTTGATTACAGTGGTGCGTGCGTGTGTGTGTGTGTGTGTGTGTGTGTGTGTGTGTGTGTATGTGTGTGTTCATGGTGCGTGGGATTTACTGTGTGTGTGAATCCCTTTTACATAAGACATGAGAGCTGTCATGTGTCAGTTTATTCAATCAATCAATCAATCAATCAATGAGTATTTGTATAAGCTGATGGGATATTATAATAGTCATTTTATCATATGAGGATGGAGCCCTCAATGTTGAGATTAACGTTAAATAATAGTGTAATAATAATAATAATAATAATAATAAAAAGTGTATATCTTTTTGACGACGATTCCGATATGACATGAAGTAAATGTATCTATACAATATATCTCTATCTATACAAATTTATCTATACTGGTGATAATATATATATATATATATATATTTTTTTTTATGTTAGATAAAGTTCAATGTAAAAACATTAACATATTTATAATTACAAAAAAACAGGATATGGCTTTTAGTTTTTGATAATTAGAATTATCAAACCATTGACTGGAATGGTTCTCACAGATGACTTACTTACTCCTTACAGTCCTTTAAGTGCTTTCTGCAGCACATGTTGCTACAGTAAGCACATTAAAAAAACAACCTGAAGTCCCATTAGTTTCCCCGGTCTTTAGAAAAAGGGAATTAAAAGAAGAAAAACAAACAATCAAAGATCAAACTAAAGTGTTGCCTTTCTAATCAGATATCTAAAGAGAAAAGGACCTCTTCTCCTGGGTGGAACCCATAGCCCTGGGAAAGCCCAGGCTAATATTGGACATCCATCCTAAAACTATAGTCGTTTTTAACAATTCGGTGTTGTACTCAAACAGAGCATCTATGAATACTTCTCAGGGGTAGAGGGACAAAGCTAGGCTTGGGCTGTACATCTGTGAGTGGCGAAACAAAGGCTTGTTTGTGTGCGCCTCAATCACTTGCGCTCATGAAAGCAGACACTTACTTGAAAAACTTTTTTTTTTTCTTCTTCTTCAGGAAAACACTCTAAACCTACATCCTGGTATAAATTTGCAAAACGCAATACAGGCCCGATTGTGTGCAGGGGAGACGCAGGCCGCATACAAATAGAAACTCCCTCTGAAACGTCCCCTTGCACTCCATGCCTCAGTGGCTAATGTACAATAAATCAACAAAAGAGGGCTTTAATACCACCAGTGGGCAGGGCCAAGGCTACTGTTATTTTATCTTTTTTACAGTATTTAATTGGAAGTGTTCCCTGAAACATTACACCCGGCTTCCAAATGACTTTGCCCAAATCTAAAAGGAGATTGATAAGAATTTATTTTCCTCCCCCTCCCCTCCCCTCCCCTCCCCTCCCCTCTCCCTCCTCTCCCTCCTCCTCCTCCTCCTCCCCTTCCCTTCATTTCTCCCCCCCCCCCCCCTCTCTCTCTCTCCTCCTTGTCTTTCACAAGAGAGCAAGTTTTTACCAAGGGGGAATAAAGTTACAAGTGTGTGGCATTTTGCGACGGGAGAATGAAATCGGAGGCTGGTCGGGACGGATAAGGACATGCTGGGAAAAAGGGGAAGTTGGCAATAGTAACGGGTCAACAGCCAGCATGGCTCGCAGCCTAACCCACTGCACCAGGTGTCCACTTAATTCAAATGATACTATTATTCATAGACAGAGGCAGAGTATTGAAACACCCCCAAATCATTTGCAACTGAATACAGATATAATCCTGGAAATATAAGTCTTCATTAAGGCTATCCTATTTAGCAAACAAGGGCCCCTTTGTGCGACATGTTGTGCGTATAAATCACGGCCTCTGAGATGGAGAGATGGAGAGAAGGAGAGAAGGAGGGAGAGAAAGAAAGGAACACTCTCTCTCCAAGATGAGGATTGAGAATGTCAGTTTCTCATACAATCATTGACAGGGGAGTTATTTGGGTGAGTCTGGTTCTTGATTGAATCACAGCGCATTCCTCGTAAAACTGTCATTTTAAGTGCGTGTGAACCTCATAACCTCATACTGTATTTGACATTGGATATAACTGACACTGAACATTGAATTAGTGTTGAATATGAATAATGCAGTACGATCAGACTCTAGCTATACTGTGATATCACACACACACACACGCGCGCACACACACACACACACACACACACACACACACACACACACACAGCCTTGAAGCAGTAATTAATATTTGTCTGGGGACGAGGACAAAACCCAATGTGTGTGTGTGTGTGTATATATGTGTGTGTGTGTGTGTGTGTGTGTGTGTGTGTGTGTGTGTGTGTGTGTGTGTGTGTGTGTGTGTGTGTGTGTGTGTGTGTGTGTGTGTGTGTGTCATCACCTGACTCATGTACAGTATGGAGACCCTGATGATCATGAGGAAGAAAGTCCCCCTCAAATCGCTGGATGGATGTTCAGTCCTCAAGACTCATCTCTCATATACAGAAACACACACACACACACACACGCACGCACGCACACACACACACACACACACACACACACACACACACACACACACACACACACACACACACACACACACTCATCTCTGATATACAGAAACAAGCTTTAATGATGCCAAACAGTGGGTTTAAATAGAGGTCTGATGATTACTTCATCCTCTCATTAAAGAGGTGAAAGGTGGAGAAAAGGAAGGAGAGAGAGGACGAAGAGGAGAGAGAGAGAGAGAGAGAGAGAGAGAGAGAGAGAGAGAGAGAGAGAGAGAGAGAGAGAATGGCACACGGTAGAGAAGGAAATTAAGAGGACAGAGAAGGAGAGATTGAGAGGAGGAATCATCTGAAGATAGCTATAGACAAGAAGGTGTTTTGGGGAGTAAAACTGCTAAATAAACAATCCAAACTGCATATTCTTCAAATCATATCAGTTCCTGTGTTCGATGTGTAGGTTGACCAACCTGACTAAAGCAAGAGGCGGGGCACTGGATGTGGGCCAAATGGAGAGAGCGGCAGTGGCTGTATAGCAGAGAGAGGCTTTATTCACTGAACCACAGAGAGACATTTATAATGTCATTTATAATGTCATCTTTGACGTCCCCCCTCTTCCCTCTCCTTTTACCAACACCGTGCCCTCCAGGTCAATGACGCTGACAGCATCTGGGCCGGGGTCAAACCCATTTCAATTCAAGTAACTTAGTTATGGAAAATGTGAATCACTATCTTGGGAGAAAACATATTCACTGGAACACTGACCTGTACATCTTGACAGTCCTTCCTAAAGACCTCTTCACCCCCACTACCCCCCCTCTACTAACCCTAACCCCAACCCTTGAGACCTCTTCACCCCCACGTCCCCCCTGTACAAGTTCTCTCCTGTTAATAAATACATTTTAAAAAATTAAAAATGCCTTCTGGCATTACGACTGCCAATGGCCCCTGGTGTGAGCATTGATTACTTTGCCTTATGATGACTGTTGGATAGATGATTCACTTACTGAAACAAATGCATTTGTTGTAAGTCACTTTGGATAAAGGCGTCTGCTAAATGCCATAAATGTAAAAATGTAAATGCATATTCTTCTGTATGCAGCCTGGCCTCTATGGCGTAATATCACTCTGAAAAGTATGAATTAGTTTGTTTGAGAGAAGCTTTGGATCCTAAGCAACATACCCAGTGATGGGAACATGTTGTTTGAAGCACAGTAGAGCAACATAAGCAGCACTTATGCAGGTATCAAAGCTGCGTTCTGGAAAACCTTGTTAGTGCGTAGGTGAAGTTATGGGTGGTGGTGCTCATTTTGAATTTCCTGTCTTTTGTGGCTTTTGACAAGCCATAACTGCCTTCACTTAAAACATCGTTTTTGGTCATTCATTTAGAATGGAATTGGAATCTCAGCTCACCTCCTGAATTGACTGAATTGAAATGGAATTTTCCCCAGCCCCGGGCGGTACAAACACAGAGACTCAGTTTACTCATATTTACATATGTAAACAGTTTTAACATATTTACATATAAACACTATGGATTTGATATTATTTGTTTAAGTTGGTATGCACAACCAGAAATATCCAGCCCAGGTGTTGGATCAACAACAGCCGAGAAATGAGTGTCAAAAACTGTGGAAAAACCCATGCATCTAAAACGGGAAGACCTCTCCTTTCTCTCCTGCAACTAAATCAGTGGGAATTGACCAGGCAGCCAATCAGGTCATCCCTTGGTAAGGAGAGGTGCCATGGCGATGGGACAGGGATAACTTAAACACTTCATCAATCAGTGAAGCCAGGAGCCAGTATGAGGCCGCGTGATTGGTGGAGAAGTCAGGCTATCCATCTTTTTTACTATTGACTGTTCTCAATTCCACTCAGGTAATGTTCTTCTCTCCACCTCTATATCTCACTTTCTGTGGATTTTTAAAGCACATTTATTTTTGTTGTTGTGTGTGTTTTAAAGAGAGCAAAATAAACCAAGTAAATCAACATTTATAGAAGACAAGAACGCTTTATCAGATTAAAAACAGATGTTTTTGGACATAGTATTTCAGAAATAGTATTGGCATCTCTTATTATCTATTGCTATTAAAATATGTCAAATATCAAAAATAAATAAGCTGCTGCAGCAGAAGCAACATGTCTCCCTCCTCCCGGCCATCCACCACAACAGTATGAGAAAATCTAAATGAGGAATTTGAGGGTTTAATAATGCTCCTTTCCGATCGACGTCTTTTATCAAGATCTTTGTCAAGTCTTTTTTTTTTCCACAAAGTTGAAGTTCCCATGACCCATCACAATACAGTGATGAAGTATTCAAGCAGTGATGTATGAAATTCACGCAAATAAAACCTTTGTCCTCCCCACACTGGCTAATTATTTGACAGATTGGAACCCCGTAGAGACTGGATCCTGGGTGTAGTAGGGCTCTCACCCATCCCCCCGCTCAAATAAAGAGGCCACTTGCAGAAAAATTCCTTTATAGGCTCCTTTTCTATTCTTTGTCAGAAGATTACATTTTTCCACCACATTTTGGAATGACAGAACGGGGGAGAAGTGTGTGTTTTGGAGGGCTTGTGTGTCCAGGCTGTGACTGAGAGGCCGGGAGAGCAGGAAGAGGCAGAATTAAAAAGATTTTCTCAAGCAGAAATATTTAATCTTCTTCGAGAAAATGAAGCAGAGAAAAAAGGAGAGGACAAAAGGAAACCGGTCATCGACGAGACTTTCCCCCCCTTACTTAATTATCTGTAAAAAAAATAAAATAATAATAATTGAAAAAAAAAGTATAATATTAAATAAATAAATCTCATTGAATTAACTTGAATATACGGGGTGTCACATCCACTACTACACAAAACCTGAAAATAAAGTTACATTTTTGGTACAAATACAACTTATGCATACAAATATTTTTCTAAAGTGTTAACAATTATTATATCGACAAATGTACATACAAATCTACACTATGTACGCTCTCAATAAGTGAACAGATATTCCCTGAAGTATTTTTATGCGTGCGTGTTCAAAGATAAAGTACGCAACTCCCTGTTATCAACCCCAGCAGTAGCACTGTCACTTCAGACCCTAAATCACAGACTAGAGCCCAACCACGCTGCGCTGCGCTGAGCTGGACTGGGCTGCGCTGAGCCTGGTTACCCATCCACCTTAGCTGCTGTAACAGAGGAGGAAAGGACAATGTGAAAGGAACCTATCAGAGCCAGCACAGTACGGCCCTGGGCGGCCCTTTACTGTGTAAAGCCACTCCAATATTTCTAGCTTCACCACCGTCCCATCCAATACTAAAACACTTTTTAGTTCTGTCAAATCAAATCAAATCAAAGTTAATTTGTCGTATACACAGAATACAGCCGTAGACGGTGTAATGAAATGCTAAGGGTGAGCTAGCTCCTCAACAACACGACAAAGTCATAATCAAACTATAACATAAGGGAGCAATAGTAGTAAGCAGCAGAAACACAACAACTATATTGTGGGAAGATAAATATAGGAGTAGCAATAGTAGTATGAATAGTGTGTGTGTGTGTGTGTGTGTGTGTGTGTGTGTGTGTGTGTGTGTGTGTGTGTGTGTGTGTGTGTGTGTGTGTGTGTGTGTGTTGTCATTGGAGAATGTCACTGGTGCAGGTGCGCTCATGTAGATCATTATATAGTCAAATTAAAAAAAATACAGAATCGGAATTTGAAAAGTAGTTTTTATTTTTATTTTCATCATCTGTGAGAAAAGTAGTTTTTATTCGAAAAGTAGTTTTTATTTCATTTCATCATCTGTGAGAAAACTTTCCGACCAAAGTAACAGTAAATCTCGACCGCAAACGCTTAAAAATATATTGAATTATTAGTATTTATGTACCTCAATCTGGGGCAGTAGAGCCGCTTTACACTTTAAGGGTTTTTAAACCCTTTAGTGCTTCTGCCTGCTAATGACCAACATCACACATCACAGCACCAAACCCCCAATACCCTGGTCCTAACATGACCTGGGGTGAGAGGCCTGCTCTTGGCGTCTGGCTGCTGGGTACGGGGCACAGGGAGGGAGCGTCTGTGGGGGCCCCCGCCACCTCTCTCCAGGCCGGGGCTGGAAGAACACCTGGCGTCGGAGCACGGAGGTAGCTAAAGCATTAGCCACAGAGCGACCTCGCTGGATGGAAGGTTAAAACCCACCCCTGTTGTGTCCCCCCCTGCCTCAACAGCACAAAGCATATGCTCACAAGCATATGGTCACCAGGGGAGGCTGGTGGAGGTAGAAATCGGAGGACGGGCTCATTGTAATGCATGGAACGGATTGAGGAATGGCATCAAACACACGTGCATTTCATGCATTACAGTGAGCCCGTCCTCTCAGATTTCTACCTCCGCCAGTCTCCCCTGATGGTCACATACATGTAGAGCCTTCAACCAGTTCAGGGTAAAAAAATTAACTACTTCACTGATTCTAACAACTAGGATTGTGTGACGAATACAACTGAAAGAATTGGTTTAGGTTTATTTTACCAACTGAAGCCTGACTTGATTCTCTTATCTCTTGATCTTTATCTTCAGCCTGCTCTCACAAAGACATCGCCGATCCATCACTCTTGATAATAATTTGATTCATATAAATGTATATAAATAGGCAGTTCATGTTGTATTGTAAAACACTGTATCCATTTACGATCCTCAGTGTCTTACATTAGAAGAAGGCCTTTTTGGTAACAGCTGAAATGAAGAAGGGGATTGAAATGCTGACACAGTGTGATTGATAACTAACATAGTGTTCTAATTAGCATGATTATATGATGGCATGGTCTGCTTGGGCTTGGCAGTGTGTGTGCGTGCGTGCATGCGTGCTTGCGGGCGGGCAGGCGTGTGTGCGTGCGTGTGTGTGTGTGTGTGTGCGTGTGTGTGTGTGTGTGTGTGTGTGACTCAGTCAAGGTAAGGACAACAGCCTGCTATGGGCAGAGCGGTGTTCCTCAGACCTGCTCTGCGTGTATTGAAATGTATCTGTGGACGTTTTGTTTTGGCTAACGGCTGTGTGTCAGCCCATTCATCTGTGTCTCACCACTGGCCAAGGCTCCTGGCCTGCAGGGGGAGGTGGAGGAGGTGAGGTGGATGGGTGGTGGGGGGCGGGGGGGGAGATGGGGGTTTACTGGAGAGTTTGGGTGGGTGAGGTGGGGGGGGGGGGGGGGGGGTTAGTGGAGAGGTTGAGGGGTGCGGGGAGGGGGGTGGGGGGGTGCGGGGGGGTCTCTCCCCATGGAAATGAGACCTATTCATCCTTACACCCCACACCCCCCCACCCCCCACCAACCCACTTCACCACCCCCCAGATTGGCATATGGCAGGGCATTGTCCTTGGCCGCTGAGCCAGAAGTGATGCAATTTGTTGGCATGTCCTGTCATTTCAAAAATGGCCCGTCCCACTGTGGCCCCCCACAACAACAACACTAGACATGGAAGGGCAGCCAGATACTCAGCCTCTAGGAAGCTGCTGCCAAAACCGCTTTGGAGGGAAAAAATTAAAGATTACAGATTAGAGAATTTCTTCAAAGGATCTCCCAAAAACAAAGCAGCTTGCTCAGATGTCTTACAAATACTGAATAAATACTATGTGCCATATTTAATTCGATCTTTAAATGCAGGACAAACAAACAGAACAGTGCTGAGCTGTGAAAAGCCGCACTTCTCGTTTGTTAATAAAACCAAACATAATATTCAGATCAAATATGATATTAGATAAAACATTATGGACAAACTATCTCTCTGCAATGATGCAAACAATAATCACTTTTTTTGTCTTGGCTTGGGGTGATAAACAGCCTCTTGTTTGTGGAGAAATGATAAAACACAATGACACAATAAAACATGCAAAATCTCTCTTCAGTGTCTGAATATCCACCCCAGAAGTTACTCTTGTGTTTGCATCAGTTTCAGGCCGGGATGTTGACCCCCAGCTGTCCCCTGTTTAATTAGCCCTCAAACACACACACAGGGGAGCAAGGAAGAAAAAATCTTCAAAGAATATGGCCACTGCTTAGCGAAACATTAGATCCAGGTCCAGCTTCTATTGTCCAGAGCTTGCTCATAGTTGACCTCACCTTCTGGTGGGATCCCTGTCTGAATGGCCTGGTTGCCTGTGACTCCACGAACAAAAGGGATTTACCCACCAGGGAAGCTCTGAGCTGTCAGCGGGACACGGCCGACTACGTCACGTAATGGTGATGTTACTGGTCTGCTATGCTGAACCGGGCTCCTGTTGTTCTGTTTTCATTCTTTATCTTGTAATTAAATCGAAATAATTCTAAGTTGTACTTCTTGTTCTTGTGCGTCCTGTTGTTTTTTTCATGAAGTCATGGATGCTTTTTTTTTAATTTGAAGACTGGCGCTGTTGTCAGTACAGTAAAGAGTGTAAGTCTAAGAGCCTATTCCACCAAGGTCTGCCATGCTCCCTCGAACCTCGCTCACACAACCACAACCTGCCAGCCAGGCTGATACCAAGTACAGGTTCACTTCAGATGGACGCGTTGTGAATAATTAAACCTGCCTATGAGAATACATGTTGTGTGGAGAAAGAGAGAGCGAGAGAGAGAGAGAGCGAGAGAGAGAGAGACACACACAGAAGAGAGAGAGAAGAGAGAGAGAAGAGAGAGAGAGAGAGAGAGAGAGAGAGAGAGAGAGAGAGAGAGACACACACACACAGAAGAGAGAGAGAAGAGAGAGAGAAGAGAGAGAGAGAGGGGGGGGGGGGGTAAACAAGTGTTACAATCCTCTTCTGAGAGACAGATTCTGTCTTCATTACTCCTGTCCAGTGTAAGGTAGTTAGATCAGATTTCAACCTAATCTTATATCAAACACCGTACACTACAGTTCAATAGCAGCCAATGACCAGTGACAACAACAAACACTGCTTATACTGCACAGGAGCTCGGCAATCACCTAACAAGAGCTGTACAATGTCCAATCTACTAACAAACCCACCTGAAAGCAACTATCTAATCTGTAATGTATGCTACTGAACCTCTCATGGCGTTGTGTAACGTTACACTGTGGGCAGTAGGCCTATGGTGTAGAGTAGGTAACTTAAACTTGATGTGAAGAGTCTAACTGCCCCGTCCGGCCTTGATAACTGCCTCCCAGCTGCGACACAGCAGCTGCCATAAACAACATCCTCCTGGGTACTTGAGGAGGAAAGTGGATTTTACTTCCTGTTGCAGAACATCAAAGCTGCTACTGCCCCTAGTGGTGATTGGGGGGAGGTTGTATCCAACCATGGGGGGGTATATGTGGATAGACAGTGCACTGCGTAAGTAATGGGACAGTGAAGCATTTTTCTTCTTTTGGCTCTGCACTCCAAATGTTTGGATTTTAAATCAAACCCAATTACTGTGATGTTAAAGTAGAGATTCTCAGCTTTTATTTGATGGTATTTGTGTACATATTGGTTTCACCATTCAGTGAATGGTTTTTATACATAGTCCCCCTATTTTAGTAGCCAAAAGTACCCATAAATAATGGGACAATTTGCTTGACATGTGTTTCTGGTAATTTAGATGTGTTCCGTCACATCATTTGTGCAGGCATAAGAGAGCTGTCAATGTGTAGTATTGATTCTAGGCTTTGCATTTGCCCTTGGAGTTCGCTATTGGTGTCTGTTAACATGAGGACCAAAGAGGTGTCAATGAAAGTCAAGGCAGCCATTATTAGGCTGAAAAATCTGTAAAAAGAAAAAGAAAAAAAAGCTCTAGTGAGCTCAGCAATCGTAAACGGGCTAGTAGGCCAAAGCAGACTTCTACAGTGGATGACCGAAGAGTGCTCACCGTGATTAAGAAAAACCCCAAAACAACTGTCCCACAGATCAGGAACTCTCGCCAGGAGGTAGGCGTGAATGTGTCATACATAAACGATCTCCTGTAGAATACGTCACCAGCCGAACTACAGCACGCTTCACTGCACTATGCATAAAAAGTGGTGTAATTTCTGAATGGTGAAACCAATATGTACACAAACACCATCAAATGAAAGCTGAGAATCTCTACTTTGTTGTTTGATTTCAAATCCAAACGCTTGGAGTGTAGAGCCAACAGAAGAAAAAAATGCTTCACTGTCCCATTACTCACGCAGGTCACAGTCAACATTTAATTGGCCAGTTGATAAAGAAGTCATGATTAGGTCCAAATTAATAAACAATATTATTTGTGAAGTCTCTTCAACAGCACCATACCATTCGACCCAGATGTACCAAGCAAGATAACCAAAGAAAGATAGCACCTGTATTTGGGGAGAGAGCTGTCCACACTTCCAACTGTCTTTTATTGGACAACTGTATGGAGACCTAGCCACCATCCATCATTTTCATTGGAGGAAAGGGAGGGGGGGGGGGCGGCCATTTCCAGCCATCAAATCATCCTTCAGCAAAGTGGTTGTGACAGGGGTTGAAAGGGAGATGGATGGGGTGGCTTTGTGGTGGAGGTGTTCACCCTGGGCCTCGGGAGCTGTTCGCCTGACACTGGGGCAACAAAGAACCAATCACCTCGTCATGTTTCAGGGTCAGCGCTTGATAGGGTGAGCTCCCCAACTCAACACCAGACCTCTCCGGTGTGTGTGTGTGTGTGTGTGTGTGTGTGTGTGTGTGTGTGTGTGTGTGTGTGTGTGTGTGTGTGTGTGTGTGCGTGCAGTGCAAGTGAGTGTATTAATCTTCCTCTACCTGATCTATGAGTCTGGGGGCATGTGTCATCACACTTAACATGACAGGTCACTGCGGGAGACTTGATCCCAGTTGCTGTGATTTATTAACAACTAAACAGCGCCTCTTTATCCTATTTTAACAGTTTCCCTTTAAACAAACGTCATTAACTTCAAGTCAGGGCGATGAGATCACTCTATGAGGCTGTGCTGTCTACTGTACACAGCACCTGCCCACCTCTCACACCTCGTACTGCAGGGGAGGCTGGAGGAGGTGGAAGCCGGCTCATTGTAATGCACGGAACGGAATGAGGAACGGTATCAAAGTCGTGTTTGACACGTGTTTGATACCATTCCTCACTCCGTTCCGTGCATTACAATGAGCCCGTCCTCCGATTTCTACCTCCACCAGCCTCCCCTGCTGTACTGTGTTTCCGTCTGTCAATTAGAAAATGTACTGGCGTCCCCCGCACGGTGGTGAAATCATGGCGATGATGTCACCTCTGTAACCCAGAGGCAGTAAATCACCACGGGTTTATAAATCATCTCCCAGCTGTCTCCTCCCTTTGATTAACATGATCCATCCATATGGCAGGGCATATATATATATATGGCTATATATGCTGTATCAATCAGCAGATATGTTGTTCAGACACATGCTTAGTCTTTCAAATAACATAAAATCTAACTTTATTTATATAGTATTTTCTATATGGATGCAATACAATGCATTTCTGCTTCACAGAAAAAAACGAGAAAAAAAAACTAATACAACAGAGAGAGACCAATAAGAGAGAGACCAATAAGAGAGACCAATAAGAGAGACCAATAAGAGAGACCAATAAGAGAGACCAATAAGAGAGAGACCAATAAGAGAGACCAATGAGAGAGACCAATGAGAGAGACCAATGGGAGAGACCAATAAGAGAGACCAATGGGAGAGACCAATGAGAGAGACCAATGGGAGAGACCAATGAGAGAGACCAATAAGAGAGACCAATGAGAGAGACCAATGAGAGAGACCAATAAGAGAGACCAATAAGAGAGACCAATGAGAGAGACCAATGAGAGAGACCAATAAGAGAGACCAATGCACGATGAAGGATGAAGTGTAGTAAAAAGGATGTGCTGAAAGACTAAAATAAATTAAAATTAAAATAAAAAATTAATTAATAAATAAATAAAAGCAAGGCTAAAAAGGTATGTTTTAAGATGTCTTTTAAAAATGTCTCCAACTTCAGCGCCCCCCCCCCACAGATCTTTTGGCTGGCTGTTCCAGAGGCTGGGGGCAGAAACATTAAAAGCTGCCTCTCCTCTCCACACATCGGATGGAGATGTCACTGAAGTAATTCACTCATTTTTCTTTTCAATATTTTAATCGACAGAAACGCCTTCTACCCTGGCCAAGTTGTTCAATGTGGCAATTGTCTTGCTTGAGATTGACCTAATGTTCCGCCGAGGAGGGTGAAATTGTTGTTATGTCTTTGGATTGAAGTTCACCTCTTCTCCTTTAGAGAATGATTCCACACCCAGCGTGTTAGCAGTGACAACACCATACCTCCTCCGTGCTTTTCGTTTAAGCATCCCTGTTATAGGCATTATTGAAAATCAATGGATAGAATCTCGGAAATTGACTGGACTAAAGGTCAAGATGGAAATAGGTCCTTCTGGCACAAGGGTGAGGAGCTTTCCTTTATCTGCTTGGACTGTCTCTGACTCTGACTCTCTCTCTCTGTGTTTTTGACTCTCTCTCTCTCCGACTCTCTCTCTCTCTCTCTCTATCTCCCCCCCCTCTCTCTCTATCTCTCTCTCTATCTCTCTCTCTCTCTCTCTCCCTCTCTCTCTCTCTCTCTATCTCTCTCTCTCCCCTCTCTCTCTCTCCGACTCTCTCTCTCTCTGTCTCTGACTCCTCTCTCTCTATCTCTCTCTATCTCTCTCTCTATATCTCTCTCTCTCTCTCCCTCTCTCTCTCTCTCTCTCTCTCTCTCTCTTTTTCTCTCCCTCTCTGAAACAAATGCAAGGTGGGTTGAATAGAGTTCCTGCTGAGATTGAGCTATGCCAGATGATGTCACAATGATTTGTTGACAGCTGAATCTGTGGACTTTACTGCAGACATAAACAGGCTCAGGTGTTTGGTGTTTCCTTAAAATCAATATTACTCTGGGGAGGGGGAGAGGAGGAGGAGGAGGGGGAGGAGGAGGAGGTGGAGGAGGAGGAGGTGGAGGAGGAGGGGGAGAGGAGGAGGAGGAGGAGGAGGAGGAGGAGGAGGAGGAAAGAGTGTGGGGGGGGGGGGGGTCGTCAAAGAAAAGAAAGCACATTTTATGAATCAAAAGAAGAGGGGAAGAGGGCAAGAGAGCCCAGATGTCTTTTATCTGGCAGTGAATTCTGCCCATCATGAAGTATGGTGGCTGCACTGATACAAAAGATACGAACCAGGAGTGTTGTGATAAGGAAGACATATGGGTAAACCCTGAACACTATGGGTTGACTAGGTGGGTAAATCCTACAGCAAATAACATTGACGTAGCAGCAAAGGTGGGTAAACCATGTAGTCACCAAAATAAAATGGTGGGTCAACTAAGTATACCTAGGTTGACCCCCCACTGCGTCAATCACAGCTTTGAACACATACAGATACATAGAATGAACTATACAGTACATAGGTAGATAATGCACCCTATTTATCTATAAATGCAGCCTCTCATTGACTATCCATTAAGGCACTTCATTTTGGGTCCATTTTTCAACCACTTCTAGAAGATTCTTCGATCCTCAGAGCTGTCCATTAGCCTGTCCTTCTACGGTATGACAATAACCTCCACAGCTTTCAGCAGCTGCTCCAAAACAGGTTCTTTCATCCCCCTGAAGGCACCTCCTTAGTGTTTTACCACTATTTCTCCAGACAATAAGAATGAGCTGCATAACAGAAGCTTCAATATTGCCACTCTGCATATCAAAACGAAAACCTCTTCAGATACCCCGGAATTAATGAAACCCCCATTGGTCTTATTCTGGCCCCTTCATCCTAAGATTCTTAAAAACGGACGATTGAAATGAAAGATGAAATGAAATGAAAACAGAAAAGAAAGATGGAGGCTGGCTATTGGCTGGTTTAAGCCCTTGGTTAGGAATCAGCTCACAGAGACATGCTCTTCATTACTTAATGTGCCTGTTATTTTGTTGTGTTGTGGTTTTTAAGGTGTTGTTTTGTAATTATGTTTTATTGTAATCAGGGCGCACGCCCAAAGAAGACCTTGACGTCAGTGTGTCTCTCTAAAAAATAAAGGTTAAATACATTAAAAAAAATAATAATAATAATTCCATTGATTTCCCACTGTTGGGACCTTCCTGTAACCAGACCTTCCTGTAGTCAGACCTTCCTGTAACCAGACCTTCCTGTAGTCAGGCCTTCATGTAGTCAGACCTTCCTGTAGTCAGGCCTTCGTGTAACCAGGCCTTCCTGTAGTCAGGCCTTCCTGTAGTCAGGCCTTCCTGTAACCTTCCTGTAGTCAGACCTTCCTGTAGTCAGACCTTCCTGTAGCCTTCCTGTAGCCTTCCTGTAGTCAGACCTTCCTGTAGCCTTCCTGTAGTCAGACCTTTCTGTAGCCTTCCTGTAGTCAGGCCTTCCTGTAGTCAGACCTTCCTGTAACCAGACCTTCCTGTAGTCAGACCTTCCTGTAGTCAGACCTTCCTGTAGTCAGGCCTTCCTGTAGTCCTGTTTGTTCAACTAAAAATCAACTGTATGCACTTTGAGATTACACAAATGAAAAATGAGTTACAAATAAAATTTATGATTATTATTATTATTATTATTATTATTATACTATTGAAGAGATCATTCATTCATTAAGGCATGGATTTATATAGCTCCTTCCCACTTTAGACAGGTGCTCAAAGGGTTTAACATTGTTTGAGGAACTCACCTCACCCACTACCTTTCAATAGGCTATGAGGCCTGGTCTCACTGACATACATCTGTAATATCTGTAAATATATATACAATATGTGAGTCCAAAGCTGAAAAGAATAGATTCACTCCCAGACCTTCAGATCATAATATCCTGTTATTAGCAATGAAAGCTTTGAAGCTTTTTAAAATCAAAGCTTTGATTTTACGTATTCAAGTCTGAGAGAGAATATGAATTATAATTATCATTTATCCAGGCCGTGTTACCATTAGAAACATCACTCAGAGCAAGAGCTGGTAAATAAACGGGTTATTTCCTGCCTGTAGGAGGACAGGGACGTACAGTACCAGTCAAAAGTGTGCAAAGCTGTCATCAAAGCAAAAGGTGGCTACTTTGAAGAATCTAAAATATAAAACATATTCTGGTTTGTTTAACACTTTTTTGTTAACTACATAATTCCATATGTGTTCCTTCATAGTTTTGATTTCAATATTAATCTACAATGTAGAAAATAATTTTAAAAAATTTAAGAAAAACCATTGAATGAGAAGGTGTGTCCAACCTTTTGACTGGTACTGTATCTCACTGCCCCGCGTGACCTGACATATGACCTGTGTTTGGAGGAAGTTGTCATTACCTCACAATGTTGACATGGAAAAGCTGTGGTTAAGCGGGATATCTAACCCTAACCCTAACCCTAACCCTAACCCCTGCCTAACCCCCGAAACCTAACCCTAACCCCATCCTGAACCCTGACCCTAACCCCTGCCTAACCCCCGAAACCTAACCCTAACCCTAACCCCATCCTGAACCCTTACCCTAACCCCTGCCTAAACCCTGAAACCTAACCCTAACCCTAACCCCTGCCTAACCTGAAACCTAACCCTAAACGTAACCGTTTTAAATCTCAACATCAATGAGGTGATGAATCCCAAGCATCACCACTGAGTAGCATTTAGCTATGGATAACCAATGTGTTTCCATCATAATAAAGATAACAGATCAATTGTGTAGTCATACCACTTGGAATGAAATGTAAAGAGGCCGTCAAATTAAAGCCCCATGATGGATGAATAAGTAAATATATTGAATAAATAAATGTCTGCGCTTCATTTTCCACCACAGTTGGTTTACAGGTTCTTGCTCCACCATTGTGGATCGACGAACCGGCACACACACACACACACACACACACACACACACACTTCACTGTCGTTTGAGTGTGCATTGTGGGTAATTAAAAATGCATTAGCCTAAAAAAAAGAGGGGCAGAAGGTAGAAAGGTTACATGTAAAACCAATGAACCACTTAAAGGCCTAATCAAACGGCAGCATTTATGAGTGTGTGTGAGTGTGTGTGTGTGTGTGCGTGCGTGTGTGTGTGTGTGTGTGTGTGTGTGTGTGTGTGTGTGTGTGTGTGTGTCCTCTTCACCCTAATGCAGCTTTTAGATGATGCTAATAGATCACAGACCGGTGTGATCAGACAAGGTAATGGAGCTTTGTCACAGCTTGGTGAATATGGCTGTAGGGCTCACACACACACAGACACACACACACACACACACACACACACACACACACACACACTAACACACACACACACACACACACACACACACACTAACACACACACACACACACACACACACACTAACACACACACACACACACACACACACACACACACACACACTAACACACACACACACACCCAAAAAACGCACGCTGTAAGGATCGCAAACACACATTTTATCCCCATCAGAACAATGACCCTAATTAATAACGATTAGTACCCCCCCCCCCTCCACCCCACCCCACCCCTCCCCCCAACACCCAAAATGTGCAAATGGAACAATAAACCTAGCTCTCTTACCAATTAACCCAAACCATGTCTGTAAATCATTAGTAAACATCCCTGATTTGTCACTATTACTCCGTGTTGCATGTGAAGGGCGCAGGCAAACCAGGTCAACCTCTCTACGGCCTCGGTCCCACACTGCTCGTCTGACACATCATATTCTGCGGCCGTCGAAAGTCTTTAAAGCGAGGCCTTCGCCTGACTGTGAAAGCCATTTCCAGTAACTCGACTTCTCCACACAAATCACGGTTGTTATTCGATCCAGGTGTCACGTACATAAGGGCTCCTCCCTCACACCTTCCAGCAGCATCAGCGAAGAGCTCTTTGGTCCGTGTTGCAATGTGAATAAAATGCTTTCAGATGAACAGTTGGGAGACGTGAATTGATTCAATGTTTTGTTTTTTGTTCCATCCATTAAAACACTGAGCTGTCTCGTTATCTTAAAGGGTTATTTCTAGGGTGACAGGAGTTGCCTTTCATAGCTCAGAGGGACTTTTATTGAATATAGCCTAGAGGAGAGACAGTGTGAAGGGGAAGAAACTAAGGGGACACGCAAACCGATGTTGAATTTCCAAATTTGTTAAAACAGGGTTAAGGTTAAGGTTAAAGTCAGGGTTCGGGTTGTGGTTAAGGTTAGGGTTAAGGTAACGGGTTTGTTTAAGCTTATGGTTAAGGTCAGGGTCAGTTTTAGGTTTTGACCAAGTCAGATACTGGTCAGGATGGCCCCTTTAGTTTCATCCGAGAGTGAGAAAGCTTTAGGAAAGAGACTTAGTCTGACTGACTGACAGATTTAGTCCTGGTAGATCTGTGCCATTACGGAGAAGTGACATGGATGTCACCACATGAGAAGGGAGGGTTGTGGATAACCAACAGGACCGCGCTCCACCACTCGACTGCATTTGTAGTTTTTCATACGACCTTGGTCATGAGATTCCATACGAATTTGGTGTTCTGCTTTTTAGATGAATGAATTCGAGTTAAGCGAGAGACCCCGTTGGAATGACAGGGGTTATGAGAACAGGAATGAACAGTCTAGTACTAGAATAGTAGTGTTTAAAGCATTAAGAACAGTAATGAACAGTCTAGTACTAGAATAGTAGTGTTTAAAGCTTTAAGAACAGGAATGAACAGTCTAGTACTAGAATAGAAGTGTTTAAAGCATTAAGAACAGTAATGAACAGTCTAGTACTAGAATAGTAGTGTTTAAAGCATTAAGAACAGTAATGAACAGTCTAGTACTAGAATAGTAGTGTTTAAAGCTTTAAGAACAGGAATGAACAGTCTAGTACTAGAATAGTAGTGTTTAAAGCTTTAAGAACAGTAATGATCGGTCTAGTAGGTAAATGGTAATTAAAGGACAGTAAGTGCTGCAGGCATTGTCCTTGCATTTTGCCGTTACTTTGACAGGAATTCACCCAGATGTTATCTGAGAGCCATTGGCCTCTGACACTCATTTGTCAAAACAAGAGAGAGAAAAAAATCCTGACGACCACATTTAATCAATTTAGCATAATGGAAAAAGTGATCAGGGCTGTTGTTTGTGTAAATGAATGAGTGTTTCTACCCCTCTCCCTCCACACACACACACACACACACACACACACACACACACACACACACACATGCACGCGCGCGCATACACACACACACACACACACACACACACACACACACACACACACACACAAACTTGACAAAGTGATAGACATTAACAGCTAAATGATCAATGTCCAACAAAGCAATAGAAATCAAACAGAGTGGAATAAAACGGGGACAGATGGAGGTGGACTAGAGAACCCTGCGGAACACGGTTGAAGAGGAGCGTCTTTAGTTTTAGTTGAACTCAAGGAGGCCCTCGCTTTCCCCCTGATGTCAAAGGGGTCTGTGTGTTTGCTCTGTGATGGAGGGTACAGGGAATGGGGTGGACAGAGAATAGTATACATGTCTGGGAGAGACTAAGGGGACTCTTCTGACTTTTCTGACTTTTCTGACCAGCATCCCATTGACAGCCATACTAGGTCAAAACCTAAAAGAGACCCTAACCTTAACCA
>NC_139668.1:19441223-19543723 GCF_951799395.1 Argentina silus | reverse complement strand
CTTTAAGAAATGATTTTCAAGAGATGGAGCATAATTGGATGTAATGATTTGGCTCGACATCTCTCTTCATCGCCTGTGTGCGTGCATGCACGCACACACACACACACACACACACAGATATATACTCACACACACACACACACACATGCACACAGACACACATATGTACACACACACACACATATGTACACACACACACACACGCACACGCACACGCACACGCACACACACACAGATATATACTCACACACGCACACACATGCACACAGACACACATATGTACACACACACACACACACACACACATGCACACAGACACACACACATTAAGGTACACATATACACATTACGGTTAGATATTGAGACATAATTTGACATTGTCTCAAAAAATGCATCCACAACCAGCCAAGCAGTTTTCCTGTATGCTTGTGTAGGCATGACATCTACTGGACAAATGATGTAACTGCAAGCTAATGCATCTATTCTAAAAGATCGGAGCTTGTTTAATTCGGAACATTGTTTTGGTTTTTTGGCTGTGCCCTGGGGAACAAAAACACATCAGATGCACCAAACCAGCTTTTATTTTTAGTCACTTTTAAAAGTAATCGGAACTGACTAATCAACAGCGCATTTCAATAACTTTATCAGAAGGGAAAGGGGGGCTACCCAGCCAATCCCCACCCCCCTTGTAAACCGTTAACAAAACCACCTCTGTTGACATCATGGCTTTCCAAATGTTTTTGGACCCCAAATTGACATCGATCATTTCCTGTGACCCCCAACAACTTGAATGTAGGCTATGCCAACACATAATGACATCCAAGTGTATTCTAACAGACTAAAAGTTTAGTCGTTGGATTCGCACCCCAAAACACTGCAATATAAGCTACAGGTGCAATACAGAGACATTGTTTGTCTCATTTACACAGAAAATGTTTGTGTCTTATTTATCAAATCATAGAGGTTACTTTGATTTCCTCAGGGTACCCCACATGGGGTCCCAACCCCGAGTTTGGGAACTACTGGTTTACCCCCGTCTAGAACATAAACCTTTTGCACCCAGAGGTGTAGGCCAGTATTATATAGCAGATCCCCAATGTTAAAACATTGTCTGTCACCTGGTCCTGACTCCGTTTTCATCGAGAAAGTGTTGACAAGAAGCTTAGCCAAGCCACACGAGTCTCGTCGATAATGTGTGTATTAGGACTTCACGCATGAAACAAATAATGTCGCCACCTGCTGGAGAAACATGGCTATCACCTTGGCCAGTGGTGTATAGAAATTCCAGTGGTGTATCGAAAATCGCCAAAACTTCTAAGCAATCTCACATTGCCTGTCACCCGGTCCTAACTGCGTTTTCGTTGAGAAAGGGTTTCCACCAAGCTCAGCCATCTCACAAAACATCCGTGGATCAGTGTTTGTGTACTTGGACTTCATGCATGAAATAAAATAATGTACTGGACAAACATAGCTGTCAGGTTGGCTTTAAAGAACACAACGTGACGAAGATTCCTTTAAAGTCTTTATTCATCCAAGTTAGAGCTCCATTTCAATAAAGTCAATGAAATACAACAAATAAAAACACAAGTCATCACATGAAAACTGTCAAAACAGGTACAGCTTACTAAAACAAATGTGAATTTAATGGATTATATTAAATTGTTCATCTTCGGTGGTCACAGTGGAGACATCGACATGCACATCCTTTTAGTGAAGCATCTAATGTTTAGTCATTGCATCTACAGCTTCTCCACCTTGTGTCTAATCTTAAAGGGTTCAACCATATTACAACTTTGTCTGAAGGTTTTCCACAATTGCACTTATAGGGTCTCTTCCCTGTGTGTATCCTCTCACACACGTTTAGACTATGCTTTAATCAAACAGGGCCCAACCTGGACACAAGGGACAAGTTTGGTTTTTGGACCCAGACCCAAACAGGTCCTGGGTATTCGGTTAGGGTGGACCTGTGAACACCTCTAGAGTGAATGTCTCAACTTGTTCATATTTATAATGGGACCATGTCATGTGGACCAGGGTCAGGACCTGTGTGGATGGTTTCCACATGCTTTCTTAAGGAGCTTATCTTAATGTAGCTTTTGCCACAATCTTTGCATCTGTGTGGGTCTCCTTGTGTTTAGTCTTAATATGTTCTGTTCTACTACTACTGTGTCTGAAATGTAATCCACAGATATGGCATCTAAAAGGTTTCACCCCTGTGTGAGTCCTTAAATGTTGTTTCACATGACTCCTTTGTGTGAATTGTTTTTCACAAAAATGACACCTGTATGGTTTCTCCCCTGTGTGAGTCTTAATATGATTTATTAGATGATTCCTTTGTTTGAAATGTTTTTCACAGACATTGCATCTATAGGGTCTCTCCCCTGTGTGTGTCTTCACATGCGCTTTCCACTTTTCTTGCTCTTTGAAACGTTTTTGACAAAACGTACAGTGATACGGTGTCTCTGTGTGTAGCCTCATGTGCAGTGTTAGTTTCTCTTTCACTCGATAACTTACATTGCAAATATCACAGCGATAAACATTTTCACACTGAGCTTCAGAAAAGTCTGGATTTACTGCAGAGAGGAGTTGTGAGTCTCTGGTTGGCTCTGATGCTGCATAGCCCTCTTCATCAGGTTCTATGTTGTTCTGTTCAGCTGGAGTGGTTGATAGATCATTCCTCTCACCGTCTTCCTGTGAGGACATAGTTCGGTTCTTACCATCAGGATAACTTTCTACATCCCAGGGAGGGTATGTCCAGCCTGAGATATCAAACTCCTGCTCGTCTTTAATCTGTGTGATCTCTATGTCCTCCTGCCCTAGACTGGGGCTCCACTCCTGCTGCTCATGGGGAACCTCTTCAGAGACAGAGATAGTGATCTGCCCAGGGTCTGCAGGGAAGGATACAGCATTAGCCAGTTGAAAACAAGTCCTTCATTGTCCAGGAAAAACTACGGATTGAATTTCCAAATTGGTTAAAATATGGTTATAGCTAAAGTTACAGTTAAGGGTTTGGTTAAGGTTAGGGTTAATGGTATGCCATGGGTACTTAAAGAAGGGTTATACGTGTAGTCGGATAGCATCCTCTTCTATCCAGTCCTATGGACAGGTAAAGTCAGAGACTTTGTCATGGGTCAAAATAAAAATGACCCCGCCATGCAACCGTTTGTAATAAATTACTTCTTTCGCTGACTCCGTTGGTTCGTCGTATTTTGTCCCCTTTGATGGGCATCAAGCTTGCCACATTTCTCTTGAAAAGTAATTTAATAGCAAATAAAGGGAGTTAGTGAGCTAACTTTAACGAAACCCAGAGTTGGAACTAAAGTTACCCCGCTAACTCCCTTAGCTCGCTTCCGTAGCGCCAAGAGCAGTTAAAGTGCGTTTATTTATTTCTTGGAAGGCAAGTTTTATTCCTACCACAGAAGACAGCCAGCAGAGGAACAATCGGAGTGAGTGAACGAAGGACTTTATTACAAACTGTGACTTGTCGGGGTCATTTTCATACAGACATGACAAAGTCACTGACCCTGTCTGTACATAGGACTGTATAGAAGAGGATGCTATCCGGCTGGGATACGTGGTGCCGAACAGCTGAAGACACTCTCGGTTGAATAACGTTGCCAGCTCCGGGGAGCTGATGCGTAGTAACCCCGTCTCCTTGGGACATGAGGTTTTGTGTGGTAGCTAAATTCAACTGTCTTACGGTATCAGAAGCCACGAATATAATTGTGTTTTACTCCATTTTTTGTAAACAATGTGACCGTTTGAATCTCAGATTGCCTCTTTAAACTCCGATGCCATCGAGAATGCTGAATCTCTGCATAAGGGTGCGCTTCAGATACACAGCGACGATCTCATCACAACAATAATGTAACAAACCTGTTTTGTGTAATTTGATCTCGGGTTTAAGAACCGAGTCCAGTATCCTCTGAAGACGTTCGTTCTCCTCTTTTGAGCGGGAGATTTCGTCCATATATTCAACAATTACTTCTTGAACTGCTCCAAATATTTCCACAGCAGCCACTGTTAAACGTTGCGTTAAAAACTCATTCAACAACTGTAGTTTTGACATGTTGGAATTAGTTAATCTTGGCTCAATAAATAAGACTCATGAAAGCATTTGTGGTGCTATCTGGACGCTTGCAAAATGTACTTCCGTTGTTGTTCTTCCTCTTCTTCCTCCTCCTCCTCCTCCTCCTCCTCTTCTAGATCTTTCGGCAGGCTAGATTCTTTTAGGCACATTGCTGTCTCTCACAGGTTATAGAGGGAAGTACACATTCTTGCCATCTTCAAATTACCCAGCCTTTTACACCCATCATCACTCGCCATAACAACCCTTTTACACCCGGAGGTGAAGGCCAGCGGTGTATAGAAAATCCCTAAAACTTCTAAGCAATCTCACATTGCCTGTCACCCGGTCCTAACAGCATTTTCGTCGAGAAAGCGTTTACACCAAGCTCAGCCATCTCACAAAAACATCCGTGGATCAGCGTTTATTGAGTATTTCATAAAATAAAGTGACAATGTATACATGTTCAGTAATAAGGCACACTGAAAAAACAGATGTGCTTGTTGCAGCACGGACCTAATTGAATGAGTGTTCCTAACAACGGGGGTTGTTGTCGGTTCCTAGCAACGGGGTTGCTCAGTCAGTTCCCGGCAAAGCGACTGGTATGTAAGCGATGCGAAGATGATTCTCACTAATAAATACAGTTATACAACTGAATACTGTAACAAGTCCATTCTGTATAATGTAAGACAGAACAAAATCAAACAATCAGTGTTTGTGTACTAGGACTTCATGCATGAAATAAAATAATGGACTGGAGAAACATGGCAATCTGCTTGGCTTTCAAGAAGACCAACGTGACGAAGATTCCTTTCAAGACTTTATTTATCCAAGTTAGAGCTTTTCATTCCATTTCAAAGTCAACAAATAAAAAGAAATACAAACATTAGTCATCACATTGTTGATGGTCTATGAAGACCAACGCATACAAAGTATTCGTTTTAATACTGTGGACGTCTTAATGACACATTTGTAAAAAGTACAGCCTACAGAAACAACTACTGTGAATTGAACGGATTATATACAATTATTCATCTTCTGTGGTTAACAGGACCTAACTCGGACACAAGGGACAAGTTTGGTTTTTGGACCCAGACCCAAACAGGTCCTGGGTATTCGGTTAGGGTGGACCTGTGAACACCTCTAGAGTGAATGTCTCAACTTGTTCATATTCACAATGGGACCATGTCATGTGGACCAGGGTCAGGACCTGTGTGGACGGTTTCCACATGCTTTCTCAGGGAGCTTATTTTAGTGGAGCTTTTGCCACAATCTATGCATCTGTGCATCAGTGCAGGTGCTCCCCCTTGTGTTTAGCCTTAATATGTCCTGTCCTAGTACTACTTTGTCTGAAATGTAATCCACAGATATGGCATCTAAAGGGTTTCTCTCCTGTGTGAGTCAAAATATGTTCATTTAGAACACTATTTCTTGTAAATTGTTTTCCACAGACATGGCAAGCAAAGCGTCTCTCCCCTGTGTGACTCTGTATATGTTGTTTCATATGACTCCTTTGTGTGAAATGTTTTTCACAAACATGACACCTGTATGGTTTCTCCCCTGTGTGAATCTTAATATGATCTATTAGAGTACTCCTTTGTTTGAAATGTTTTTCACAGACATTGCACCTATAGGGTTTCTCCCCTGTGTGTGTCATCACATGCACTTTCCACTTTTCCTTCTCTTTGAAACATTTTTGACAAAACCTACAGTGATACGGTGTCTCTGTGTGTAGCCTCATGTGCAGTGTTAATTTTCCTTTCACTAGATAACTTATACTGCAAATATTACAGCGATAAACATTTGCACTTTGAACATGAGAACAGTCTGGATTTACTGTAGAGGGGAGTTGTGAGTCTCTGGTTGGTTCTGAAGCTGTATATTCCTCTTCATCAGGTTCTATGTTGTTCTGTTCAGCTGGAGTGGTTGATAGATCATTCCTCTCACCATCCTCCTGTGAGGACATCGTTGGGTTCTTACCATCAGAGTCACATTCTTCATCCCAGGGAGTGCAGGCCCAGTCTGAGGTATCAAACTCCTGCTCCTCTTTAATCTGTGTGATCTCTATGTTCTCCTGCCCTAGACTGGGGCTCCACTCCTGCAGCTCATGGGGAACCTCTTCAGAGGCAGAGATGGTGATCTGCCCAGGATCTGCAGGGAAGGATATAGTATTAGCCAGTTTAAAACAAGCCCTTAATTGTTTGGGAAAGACTAAGGGTTGAATTTCTGAATTGGTTAAATGTGGTTATGGTTGAAGTCATGGTTAAGGGTTTGGTTAAGGTTAGGGTTAATGGAATGCTGGTGAAGCGCGTCATCGTAGTCGCTCCCTCATTGAAACATGTGTAGGGGAAACATGTCATCCCTGACTGGGAACCGATATTTCACCTTCCGTTGCCATGTGCCACCAGGTTTACGAATCAACATACAGTATAAAACAACAATTGACTCATCACTTTGTTTTTTTTGTTTTTTATTTTAATTGCTATATAAAATTACTGCAACCAAAATAATCAATAATCCTCACCATATGGGGCATTGAACAATCGCCACTATGCAGATTTTGTCGTGAGGAAACAAGCAATAGAACACCTGTTTTGGTATTGACTTCAGGTGTCTGACTTTTGGTATAAGGTTTAGAAATGGCTGGCAAAAAAACTATATTAATCTATTAATCCACTACAAAAACCACTATTGGGTGACTTAGTATCTGACGGACAATCAATAATCAATATAATTATACTTTTAGAAGAAATTTTCATTTAACAGTCATGTACACTCACTTTATTTGGAACACCTGGACACCTTCTCATGGTGGAGGTGATGTAATGGTGTGGGGAATGTTTTCTTGGCACACTTTGGGCCTGTTAATAGCAATCAATCATTGCTTGAATGCCACAGCCTACTTGAGTATTGTTGCTGACCATGTGCATCCCTTCATGGCCACAATTTACCCATCTTTTAATGCCTACTTCCAGCATGATAATGCACCATGTTACAAAGCAAAAGTAGTCTCAAACGGGTTTCATGAACATGACAATGAGTTCAGTGTTCTTCAGTGGCCAGAGAGAGACAGAGAGAGAGGTTTTTTTATTGTGGTAGAACTGGTTGCCAAGAGAATGCATTGTTGCCTAATCATTCTAAGACTTTTGCAGGTCTCATGCTGGGTGAGGGTTTTTAAGAGTTACAAAAAGCACAGTACCACAGACCCTAAACCTAATCCTTTTATCAGAGAATTTTGAGTTTTTGGAACATTTCACAGTCGGATTGGTGTGAACAGTTTGAAAGACCTGCAGTGGTTTACAAATTGCATCGTTTGGTTTCCATAGATCCGTCGATGTAAAAAGTGCACTTTCATGTTTGTACACTCTTTGCTGGTTGCTTAAGTGGTTGAGAGTGGTTTCCAGTGGGGTAGCAAAGTGGTAGCCAAGAGAGTGCGTTGTTGTGTAATCATTCTAAAGAATGTGTTCTGCAGGTCTCCTGTTGTTTTTATTCAAGAGCTGTGAAAGTTCCAGTGCAAAGTGTTTTTCTATTTCCCTCTCTGCAAGCTACTCTGTTACTAGCGTAGAAAAGCCTACGAAGTTCGTGTTAGCATAACCGCTAATCGTTGCTAGCTACCTTGCCAGCTAAGGCACTGCGTCAGGTAGCCTAGCAACAACAGCCGCGATACAGACATGCCGCTGTCCTCTGCGCTCACTGCTCAGACTAGTTGAACAATTAAAGGGGCAATCTGGGATTTGTACATTCATTTTGGACTTTTAAATTAATGGCATATAGCCATTGATTATTGAAGAATATAAGAAATGCCTCACGATCTTAATTGAACTGTCTTACCCCTTTAGAAACCAAAAAATATAACCTTGTTTGTAAAAAATGTGAACTTTATACAAACACTGTAGAGCTTCAAAACACTTGTGTGAATCCCAGATTGCCTCTTTAAACTCTGATGCCATCGACAATGCTGAATCTCTGCATAAGATACACAGCGACGATCTCATCACAACAATAGTGTAACAAACCTGTTCTGTGTAATTTTATCTCGGGTTTGAGAACCAAGTCCAGTATCCTCTGAAGACGTTCGTTCTCCTCTTTTGAACGGGAGATTTCGTCCTGATATTCAACAATTACTTCTTGAACTGCTCCAAATATCTCCACAGCAGCCACTGCTAAACGTTGCGTGAAAAACTCATTCAACAGCTGTAGTTTTGACATGTTGGAATTTGTTAATCTTGGTTCATGAAATACGATTTATGAAAGTATTTGTGGCGCTATCAGGACGCTTTCAAACTGTACTTCCGTGGTTCGTCTTCTTCTTCCTATTGTTGATTTTCCGACAGGCTAGATGCTTTCAGGCATGTTGCTGCCTCTCACAGGTCAGAGAGCGAAGTACACATTTATGCCATCTTCAAACTTCACAGCCTTTTACACACGGAGGTGAAGGCCAGCGGTGTATAGAAAACCCCCAAACTTCTAAACAATCTCACATTGTCACCTAACAACGCTTTAGTCGAGAACTATTAAGCTTTTTGTAACTCCAAAACCTTTCATCCGGTTAACATGGTGGAATGTTGATTTAGGTCAACATTCTGTGAGCTCCTTTGTTACCTCAACTGCCAGGAACCTTTCAGGACTCTAAAATAAAAACAACAGGAGACCTGCAGAACACATTCTTAGAATGATTACACAACAATGCCCTCTTGTTGCTTCCAGTTCTACCTCACTGAAACCACTCTCAACCACTTAACCAACCAACTCCACCACTCGCAACACACTCCACTGAACTACCTCAGGCTCATCCTATCTATCTATGACCTTTTAACATACTATCTATCTATGACCTTTTAACATACTATCTATCTATGACCTTTTAACATACTATCGATCTATGACCTTTTAACATACTATCTATCTAAACATCCTTTCACCAGTCGCTCCGGGTTCAGTCAGTATAACCCATACTGATTAACCTCTTAATTGTTTTGATCTTTCTATACCTCCCCTCTTTCATCTATCCATCCAATCAACTGTGTTTGTGTACTCAGACTTCATGCATGAAATACAATAATGGACTGGAGAAACATGGCTATCTGCTTGGCTTTCAAGAAGACCAACGTGACAAAGATTCCTTTAAGGAACAGTCCCTCCTAAAGACCTCTTCACCCCCACTACCCCCCCTGTACTAACCCTAACCCCAACCCTTGAGACGTCTTCACCCCCACTTCCCCCCTGTACAAGTTCTCCAGCATTGATTACTTTGTCTTATGATGACTGTTGGATAGATGATTCACTTACTTAAACAAATGTATTTGTTGTAAGTCGCTTTGGATAAAGGCGTCTGCTAAATGCCATAAATGTAATGTAAATGTAAGGTCTTTTATTCATCCAAGTTTGAGCTTTTCATTCCATTTCAGTCAAACAAATAAAAACATAAGTCAACACAATGTTGATGGTATATGAAGATAGACACATACCAAGTATTTGTTTTGATACTGTGGATGTCTTAACAATGACAAAGGTGTAAAAATTACAGTGAACAGTTAACACTGTACAGTTCACTAAAACAAATAATAAAATTAAGCTCAGATGCCATCGAGAATGCTGAATCTCTGCATAAGGGTGCGCTTCAGATACACAGCGACGATCTCATCACAACAATAATGTAACAAACCTGTTCTGTGTAATTTTATCTCGGGTTTGAGAACCAAGTCCAGTATCCTCTGAAGACGTTCGTTCTCCTCTTTTGAACGGGAGATTTCGTCCTGATATTCAACTATTACTTCTTGAACTGCTCCAAATATTTCCACAGCAGCGACTGTTAATCGTTGCGTTAAAAACTCATTCAACAGCTGTACTTTTGACATGTTGGAATTTGTTAATCTTGGTTCATGAAATACGATTTATTAAAGTATTTGTGGCGCTATCAGGACGCTTTCAAACTGTACTTCCGTGGTACGTCTTCTTCTTTCTAGAAAGTTGTACTAGTACTGTCAGGCATGTTGCTGCCTCTCATAGGTCAGAGAGCGAAGTACACATTTATATCATCTTCAAGCTTCACAGCCTTTTACACCAATCATGACTCGCCATAACAACCTTTTTACACACGGAGGTGAAGGCCAGCGGTGTATAGAAAACCCAAACTTCTAAACAATCTCACATTACCTGTCACCCGGTCCTAACAGCGTTTTCGTTCGCTTTTTGTAACTCCAAAACCTCTCATCCGGTTAATGTGGTGGAATGTTGATTTAGGCCAACATTCCGAGAGCTCCTTTGTTACTTCAACTGCCTGGAACCTTTCAGGACTCTGAAATGAAAACAACAGGAGACCTGCAGAACACATTCTTAGAATGATTATGTAACAAGGCCGGACTCCCTGCCTCCGCCATCAGGCCTCTGCAGCTCATCCAGAATGCTCCCGCTGGTCTGGTGTTCAGTCTCCACAAATTCTCCCATGTCACCCCCCTCCTCCGCACCCTTCACTGGCTCCCAGTAGCAGCCCGCATCAGATTCAAGACCCTGGTGCCCGCCTACCGGGCGGCAAAGGGAACAGCCCCTCCATACTTGCAACAAGCGATGGTCAGCCCCTAAACCCCTGCCCGGTCACACTGCTATTCCACCTCGCCTGGCGGCCTGGCACCGCCGCCACTATGTGGATGCAGCAGCCGCACTACTCAGGTCACGGCTTTTCACTGTCCTGGCACCCCGCTGGTGGAACGAACTTCCCACTGCTGTCATGACTTCACTACCTATCTTCCGCCGTAGATTGAAGATCCATCTCTTCAGGCTACATCTTAACTGTCCCTCGTAAAGACCTCTTCATCCCCACTACCCCCTGTGCAATTTTCTGTCCTGAAAATGAATTAAAAATAAATCAATAAAATCTTCCTTTCTTCTAGCATTGTGACTGCCAATGGCCCCTGGTCCTAGCATACACTTTTTCTTATGATAACTGATGGATAGATGATTCACTCACTGAGACAAATGTATTTGTTGTAAGTCGCTTTGGATAACGGCGTCTGCAAAATGCCATAAATGTAAATGTAAATGTAAATGCACTCTTGTTACTACCAGTTCTACCCCACTGCAATCACTCTCAACACTCCACTGAAATACCCCAGGCTCATCCTATCTATCCATGACCTTCTAACATACTATCGATCTAACCTTCTATCTTTCCAACATTATATCTGTCTAACTTTTCAACTACCTAGCATCATCCTTTCATCCTTTCACCAGTCGCTCCGGGTTCAGTCAGTATAACCCACACTGATTAACCTCTTAATTGTTTAGATCTTTCTATACCTCCCCTCTTTCATCTATCCATTGTGGTGGATGTCTAGGTTTTTACCACTCTGTACTTCAGCTCTTCGGAGGTGAGATTCAAGAAATAAAATCCTGAGTCGCCACAATATCTGAGTCTGAGTATTTATTATTACTTGCAAACAAGAGACAAGAGCCTAACAGAAGCCCAGTGTAAATCTGAGGGACTGTTTAGCGCAAGTCTGAAGAGGCGATTCTCAAGGTTGTCTTTTATACAGATGAAACATAATGGTAGGCGCCGCCAAGGCCATCACCGGCTAGCTTGTGCTTACGTGAGAGGGGGCGGGAGAGAAAGAACAATGGGGAGACTTTCTTACTGATCAATCGGTGCTTTCTTACTGATCAATTGGCGTTCAACATTTCACACTTATCCACCTTTGTGTCGGCAAGATGGGTCTGTTCCTTTGTTCTCGCTCTCCCCCACCACTCCCTCCAAGACCACAGTTATCTATATGGTAATCATACAGCATTCCTCAGAACAACGGCTATAGAACTTTAGAGGTGTGGCAAGAGAAAATGTAATCACAGTATTTACACAAGTTGTATCAGTCATATGAAAGTGTATATCCTTCAAACAGTACTATCAATGTATTTTCCATAACACCATCCAATCAACTGAGTTTGTGTACTAGGACTTCATGCATGAAATAAAATAATGGACTGGAGAAACATGGCTATCAGCTTGGCTTTTGAGAAGACAACGTGACGAAGATTCCTTTCAAGTCTTTATTTATCCAAGTTAGAGCTCTTCATTCCATATAAAATAAATAATAATTTAAAAAAAAAAGATAAATCATCAGCTAAAACGATAAATCATTGTTGATCTTCCTTGAAGACCTAGGCATACCAAGTATTTGTTTTTATACTGTGGATGTCTTAACAATGACATCTACAGGTTCTCCCCCTTGTGTCTAATCTTAAAGGGTTCAACCATATTACAACTTTGTCTGAAGGTTTTCCACAATTGCACCTATAGGGTCTCTTCCCTGTGTGTATCCTCATCCTCACACACGTTTAGACTATGCTTTAATCAAACAGGGCCCAACCTGGACACAAGGGACAAGTTTGGTTTTTGGACCCAGACCCAAACAGGTCCTGGGTATTCGGTTAGGGTGGACCTGTGAACACCTCTAGAGTGAATGTATCAAACTGTTCATATTCACAATGGGACCATGTCATGTGGACCAGGGTCAGGACCTATGTGGACGGTTTCCACATGCTTTCTCAGGGAGCTTATTTTAGTGGAGCTTTTGCCACAATCTATGCATCTGTGCATCAGTGCAGGTGCTCCCCCTTGTGTTTAGCCTTAATATGTCCTGTCCTAGTACTACTTTGTCTGAAATGTAATCCACAGATATGGCATCTAAAGGGTTTCTCTACTGTGTGTCAAAATATGTTCATTTAGAATACTATTTCTTGTAAATTGTTTTCCACAGATATGACATCTATAAGGTTTCGCCCCTGTGTGAATCCGCATATGTTGTTTCACATGAATCCCTTGTGTGAAATGTTTTGCACAAATGTGGCAGCTGTATGGTTTCTCCCCTGTGTGAATCCTAATATGATTGATTAGATGATTCCTTAGTCTAAAATGTTTTTCACAGACGTTGCATCTATAAGGTCTCTCTCCTGTGTGTGTCCTCAAATGCAATTTCAGAGCACCCTTCTCTTTGAAACGTTTAAGACAAAACGTACAGTGATACGGTGTCTCTGTGTGTAGCCTCATGTGCAGTGTTAGTTTGTCTTTCGTTCGATAACTTACGTTGCAAATATCACAGCGATAAACATTTTCACTCTGAGCTTCAGAAGAGTCTGGATTTACTGCAGAGAGGAGTTGTGAGTCATTGGTTGGCTCTGATGCTGCATAGCCCTCTTCATCAGGTTCTATTTTGTTCTGTTGAGCTGGAGTGGTTGACAGATCATTCCTCTCACTGTCCTCCTGTGAGGACATAGTTGGGTTCTTACCATGAGAGTCATTTTCCACATCCCAGGGAGTGTATGTTGAGTCTGAGGTATCAAACTCCTGCTCTTCTTTAATCTGCTTGATCTCTACGTCCTCCTGCTTTAGACTGGGGCTCCACTCCTGCTGCTCATGGGGAACCTCTTCAGAGACAGAGATAATGATCTTCCCAGGGTCTGCAGGGAAGGATACAGCATTAGCCAGTTTAAACCATGTGTATGTTGGTAATTAAAGACCAGATTAGGAGATCAGATACACACAGGCAATCAACCTTACCTTTACCTCAAATCACTGACATATCATACTGCACTTGATTAATCTATATAGTTTTAGCCAGTTCAAAACAAGTCCTTCATTGTTCTGGAAAGAATATAGAAACATTTCACCGTAGTTGCTCCCTCATTGAAACAAGGGCATGTTGTTGTTGGTAACTTAAGACAATGGTTTTATGGTAAATTTCTGTAGTGTACAAAAATATGCTGGCATGCCAAAGAATGTGTCACATAATCATAAGGATGCCAAAGAATGTACTACATAAATCATAAGGTGAGTGTACATCCTGTGATAGAAAAATTAATGTTAGATGATTCGTACTCAATAGATTGTTAGAAAGGTTAGAATACTGTACTGAATTTTCACTGAATTGTTAAACTGCTGTAATTTTCCATTATATGCGGAGGCCTGCTGAACGCAAGAGTTGTGTGCAAAAGATGGTCTTTGAAGTGCTTACTGTCCAACTGTAAGCACTCAAGGCCTCCTTAATTAATTTTTGAAGACTGTACAACCAAAACAAGATACTGTCCAACCAGATACGTTTGATCATAAACTGCTGGCCTTAAGGGCCTCGTAATGCTGGGAACCATCTGACCTCTGACCCTTGAGTTGTATCTCAAAATAATGTATAATCATGTGATAGGTATTGTATGGAGGGAGTAGTACCAAGAGGTACCCAGAGGTTAAGAGCAGGCGTAGTACCCAGAGGTACCCAGAGGTTAAGAGCAGGCGTAGTACCAAGAGGTACCCAGAGGTTAAGAGCAGGAGCAGTACCAAGAGGTACCCAGAGGTTAAGAGCAGGAGCAGTACCAAGAGGTACCCAGAGGTTAAGAGCAGGCGTAGTACCAAGAGGTACCCAGAGGTTAAGAGCAGGCGTAGTACCAAGAGGTACCCAGAGGTTAAGAGCAGGCGTAGTACCAAGAGGTACCCAGAGGTTAAGAGCAGGCGTAGTACCCAGAGGTACCCAGAGGTTAAGAGCAGGCGTAGTACCCAGAGGTACCCAGAGGTTAAGAGCAGGCGTAGTACCAAGAGGTACCCAGAGGTTAAGAGCAGGCGTAGTACCAAGAGGTACCCAGAGGTTAAGAGCAGGCGTAGTACCAAGAGGTACCCAGAGGTTAAGAGCAGGAGCAGTACCAAGAGGTACACAGAGGTTAAGAGCAGGAGCAGTACCAAGAGGTACCAGGAGTGGGGGTGATGTAATATATATATTTTTAGATAACCACAATGGGCTTGCCACCAATATTGTTACACCCTGATGACTGACTTTAGAAATGGGAGGGGAAACCAAACCGCGAGGGGGTGTAGGAACCAGGGAAAAGATATTACTAGTACTAGTACAACTTTCTTAACCATGACAATAAGGATCTATTACCACACTGTTTGTGTTTGTCGAAGGAGGTCTCATTTACAATACCATGCTGCTGTCATCTGTGCTCACGGCTTAGCTGTACCATTAAAGGGGCAATCTGTGATTGGTGAATACATTTATTTTTGGACTTTTAAATGAATAACATATTGCCATTAATTCTTGAAAAATATAAAAAATGTAATTTTTTAAAACAATGCACCTTTAAACAAACACTGTAGAGCTTCAAAAAATGGTTTAAACTTGTGTGAATCTCAGATTGCCTCTTTAAACTCCGATGCCATCGAAAATGCTGAATCTCTGCATAAGGGTGCGCTTCAGATACACAGCGACGATCTCATCACAACAATAACGTAACAAACCTGTTCTGTGTAATTTGATCTCGGGTTTGAGAACCAAGTCCAGTATCCTCTGAAGACGTTCGTTCTCCTCTTTTGAACGGGAGATTTCGTGCTCATATTCAACAATTACTTCTTGAACTGCTCCAAATATTTCCACAGCAGCGACTGTTAATCGTTGCGTTAAAAACTCATTCAACAACTGTAGTTTTGACATTTTTGAATGTGTTAATCTTCCGCTCGGACTCCTGTGGTTTTGTGGTTTTCTGATCTGTGTTTCAGGAGCTCGAAAAGTGGAAGTGGACCCACCGACTTCCGGTGAATGTAAATAAAGATTTCTTCAAAATAAGAGCACCCAAGTTAAACGACATTTAGCATTTAAACATATGAAATGGAAGGAATAAGAAACAAAATGCTAATTATCTTAACAAATGTATTCAATCACCACCATATAATATTTGGTATAGTATTGACCCAGAAGGATTTGTAATTCTTCTAATAATCAAAATACCCTAATGAAATAATATTGTCACAGAATAATGGACTGTGCAAAAATACGATTTGATATTTAAATATTTCAAAATATCAAAATATTTTTTTCGACATTTTATATACTTTCTGTTCCGTAACTTGTCCTTATTTCAGCAAAAAATGTGAAAATATCGTCATCCCATCACTTTCCATTAATCTCCTAACTCGCTCTTTTATTTTGAAGACGTGAAAACGACGAAAAACGAAACCGAAAGTTTTAATGGAGAAAGAGGTGAATTACTGAAGCTCACGAAAAAACAGATTTTTGTTTTTCATCCTCTTCTTCGTCTAGATTTTCCGGCAGGATAGATGCTTTCAGGCACATTGCTGCCTCTCACAAATCATAGAGGGAAGTACACATTCTTGCCATCTTCAAACGACCCAGCCTTTTACACCCATCATCACTCGCCAAAACAGTCCTTTTACACCCGGAGGTGAAGGCCAGCGGTGTATAGAAAATCCCAAAACTTCTCAGCAATCTCACATTGCCTGTCACCCGGTCCCAACAGCGTTTTCCTCGATAAGGGGTTCACACCAAGCTCAGCCAATTTACAAAAAAATCGTGGATCAGTTTGTGTACTAGGACTGCAAGCATTAAATAAAACAATGTACCTGAGAAACATGGATATCAGCATGGCTTCCAAAAAGACAACATGACGAAGATTCATTTCATTTATTTATTTATCCAAGTTAGAGCTTCTGATTCCATTTCATAGTCAATAAAATACAAAAAAATAAAAACAGATACTCATCAGATTGTTGATGTTCCTTGAAGGCCAGACCGAGGCACACCTATAGGGTCTCTTCCCTGTGTGTATCCTCATCCTCACACACGTCTAGACTATGCTTTAATCAAACAGGGCCCAACCTGGACACAAGGGACAAGTTTGGTTTTTGGACCCAGACCCAAACAGGTCCTGGGTATTCGGTTAGGGTGGACCTGTGAACACCTCTAGAGTGAATGTCTCAAATTGTTCATATTTACAATGGGACCATTCCAAGTGGTCAAGTGTCAGGACCTGTGTGGACGGTTTCCACATGCTTTCTTAAGGAGCTTATCTTTGTGTAGGCTTTGCCACAGTCTGTGCACCTGTGCAGGTGCTCCCCCTTGTGTTTAGCCTTAATATGTCCTGTCTTAGTACTACTTTGTGTGAAACATAATCCACAGATATGACATCTAAAAGGTTTCGCCCCTGTGTGAATCCGCATATGTTGTTTCACGTGACTCCTTTGTGTGAAATGTTTTGCACAAATGTGGCAGCTGTATGGTTTCTCCCCTGTGTGAATCCTAATATGATTGATTAGAGTACTCCTTAGTTTGAAAATACTTCCACAGACATGGCAACTATAGGGTCTCTCCCCTGAGTGTGTCTTCACATGCACTTTCCACTTTTCCTTCTCTTTGAAAGGTTTTTGACAAAACGTACAGTGATACGGTGTCTCTGTGTGTAGCCTCATGTGCAGTATTAGTCTTCCTTTAACTTCATAACTTCTGTAGCAAATATCACAGCGATAAATATTTTCACTCTGAGCTACAGAAGAGCCTGGATTTACTGGCTCTGATGCTGCATAGCCCTCTTCATCAGGTTCTACTTTGTTCTGTTCAGCTGGAGTGGTTGATACATCATTCTTCTCACTGTCCTCCTGTGAGGACATAGTTGGGTTCTTACCATCAGAGCCATTTTCTACATAAGAGGGAGTGTATGTTGAGTCTGAGGTATCAAACTCCTGCTCCTCTTTAATCTGTGTGATCTCTATGTCCTCCTGCCCTAGACTGGGGCTCCACTCCTGCTGCTCATGGGGAACCTCTTCAGAGACAGAGATGGTGATCTGCCCAGGATCTGCAGGGAAGGATGTCGTTTTCATTTAAAACAAGTCCTTCATTGTTCAGGAAAGGCTAAGGGTTGAATTTCTGAATTGGTTCAAATGCGGCAATGGTTAAAGTTACGGTTAAGGGTTTGGTTAAGGCTAGGGTTGATGGAATGTTGGTCAAGCATTTCACCGTAGTTGCTCCCTCACTGAAACAAGGGCATGTTGTTGTTGGTAACTTAAGACAATGGTTTCTGTGTATTTGAGTGAGTAATTAATTAATATGATACAGGACATGGAGGGATATGAGAGATACTGCCCAGCCACCTTCCATCACCCACATATCATATGCTACTTGTTTACTTCCCTTGCCACATAAACGTCCTCAAGATATTCATTCTAATTTCTATGAGAGTACTAGTACAACTTTCTTAACCATGACAAAAAGGATCTATTACCCCACTGTTTGTGTTTGTCGAAGGAGGTCTCATTTCCAATACCATGCTGCTGTCATCTGTGCTCACTGCTCAGACTTGCTGTACGATTAAATGGGCAATCTGGGATTGGTGAATATATTTATTTTTGGACTTTTAAATGAATAACATATTGCCATTGATTTTTGAAAAATATAAGAAATGCCTCGTGAGATTAGTTCAATTTAGTTTGTTAAACAATGCAACGTTAAACAAACGTTGTAGAGCTTCAAAACATGTTTTAATTGTTTTTAAATCTCAGATTGCCTCTTTAAACTCTCCAGTGGAATGGAGACTGCTGCTGAAATCTCTGCATACGGCCTGGGTGCGGTTCAGAAGTACGGCGACGATCTCAGCTGCACCACAACAAAAGCAGTGTAACAAACCTGTTCTGTGTAATTTGATCTCGGGTTTGAGAACCAAGTCCAGTATCCTCTGAAGACGTTCGTTCTCCTCTTTTGAACGGGAGATTTCGTCCTGATATTCAACTATTACTTCTTGAACTGCTCCAAATATCTCCACAGCAGCCGCTGTTAATCGTTGTGTGAAAAACTCATTTAACAACTGGAGTTTGGACATGTTGGAATTTGTTAATCTTCGCTCAATAAATAAGAAGTATTAAAGTATTTGTGGTGCTATCTGATCGCTTTCCACTCCGTGGTTCGTCTTCTTCGTGTGATTTTCCGGCAGGCTAGATGCTTTCAGGCATGTTGCTGCCTCTCACAGGTCAGAGAGCGAAGTACACATTTATGCCATCTTCAAACCCCATCATCACTAGCCGTAACAACCGTTTTACATCGGTGGTATACAGTGGAGTGGTTAGGGTTAGTGGTACCGTGGTGTATACAAAATCTCTAAAATTTTTGGCAATTTCACAGTCTGGGACACAGACCTAACAGCATTTTCAGCCAACTCACAAAACATTCTAGTGGCTCGGACTTCCGGAGAAATAATGTAGCCATTTGCGGTAATGTATAAACGAATCATCTTGGCTTACAATAACACAACGTGCCAAACATTCCTTTCACCTTTTCACACAATTTCATAGTCACTTTAAAACAGTTAAGTCATCAGATCTTTAGTCATCTTATTAGTCAGTTTAAAACATGCCCTTAATTGTTCAGACCTCACCGAAACAAGGTAATGTGTTCGCAACACTTGTTGTACTGGAGAAATATAGCCATCAGCTTGGCTTTCACGAAGAAGCCAGACAAGGTGACAAACATTACTTTCCGGTCTTTATTTATCCAAGTTAGAGGTTTTCATACCATTTCAAAAAAATAATAATAATAATTAAAAACAGTTGACATCTGACAAAAGTCATCAGATTGTTGATGTTCCTTGAAGGCCAGGCAAACCAAGCATATTTTTTGTTGTACTTTAGATGTCTTCACAATGACAAAGGTATAAAAATGAAAAAAAAAGTCAGTGCAAAACAACTACAGTTTACTTAAACAAATAGAATTAATCGAATAGATGATATAAAATGTTTCATCTTCGGTGGTTACAGGGAGGACATTTCATTTGGACATAATTTGTCAGTCGGAATATGGACACGAATGTCTTTCCTGTGTGAGTAGTCACATGTTCTTAGTCAGGTATTTGCCACAGCATCTGTACGGCTCCTCCCCCTTGTGTCCAACCTTAGTGTTTTACCATATTACAACATTGTCTGAAAGTTTTCCACAAACATTGCACCTATAGGATCTCTTCCCTGTGTGTGTCCTCACATCCACTTTCAGAGTATCCTCTAGTGAAACAGGCCCCAACCCGGACCGAATGGGACAACTTTGTTCTTTGGACCCTGACCCATACAGGTCCTGGGTATTCATCTTAGGGTGGACCTGTGAAAACCCATCTACAATGGTTACACTGACAGCATTTCCTGTGGACCAGGGTCAGGACCTGTGTGGATGGTTTCCACATGCTTTCTTAAGGAGCTCATCTTAATGTAGCTTTTGCCACAATCTTTGCATCAGTGCAGGTGCTCCCCCTTGTGTTTAGCCTTAATATGTGCTGTTTTAGTACTACTTTGTGTGAAACATAATCCACAGATATGGCAACTAAAAGGTTTCTCTCCTGTGTGGGTCCTAATATGATCTTTTAGATGACTTGTTGTTCTGAAAAGTCTTCCACAGGCCTTGCATCTGTAGGGTCTCTCTCCTGTGTGTGTCCTCAAATGCACTTTCAGAGTACCCTTCACTTTGAAACGTTTTGGACAAAACGTACAGTGATATAGGGTTTCTGTGTGTAGCCTCATGTGCAGTATAAGTCTTCCTTTTGTTCCATAATTTATGTTGCAAATATCACAGCGATAAACATTTTCACTCTGAGCTTCAGAAGAGTCTGGATTTACTGCAGAGTGGAGTTGTGAGTCTCTGGTTGGTTCTGATGCTGCATAGCCCTCCTCATCAGGTTCTATGTTGTTCTGTTCAGCTGGAATGGTTGACAGATCATTCCTCTCACTGTCTTCCTGTGAGGACATAGTTGGGTTCTTACCATCAGAGTATCTTTCTACATCAGCGGGAAGGTATGTCCAGTCTGAGTTATCAAACTCTTGCTCTTTAATCTGCTTGATCTCTATGTCCTCCTGCCCTAGACCGGGGATCAATTCCTGCTTCTCATGGGGAACCTCTTCAGAAACGGAGTTAGTGATCTGCCCAGGGTCTGCAGGGAAGGATATAGTATTAGCCAGTTTAAAACATGCCCTTAATTGTTCAGACTTCACTGAAACAAGGTAATGTGTACGCAACACTTGCTGTACTGGAGAAATATAGCTATCAGCTTGGCTTTCACGAAGAAGCCAGACAAGGTGACACATTACTTTCGGGTCTTTATTTATCCAAGTTAGAGGTTTTCATACCATTTCAAAATCACTTTAACATTTTTAAAAACAGTTGACTTCTGACAAAAGTCATCAGATTTTTTATGTTCCTTGAAGGCCAGGCAAACCAAGTATATTATATATATTATATATATATATATATATATATACACACATCTTTTTTGTTGTACTTTAGATGTCTTCACAATGACAAAGGTATCAAAATGAAAAAGTCAGTGCAAAACAAGTACAGTTTACTAACACAAATAGAATGAATTGAATGGATTATATAAACTGTTTCATCTTCGGTGGTTACAGGGAGGACATTTCATTTGGACATAATTTGTCAGTCGGAATATGGAAACGAATGTCTTTCCTGTGTGAGTAGTCACATGTTCTCTCTGGGAGCCAATCTTAGTCAGGTATTTGCCACAGCATCTGTACGGCTCCTCCCCCTTGTGTCCAACCTTAGTGTTTTACCATATTACAACATTGTCTGAAAGCTTTCCACAAACATTGCACCTATAGGATCTCTTCCCTGTGTGTGTCCTCACATCCACTTTCAGAGTATCCTCTAGTGAAACAGGCCACAACCCGGACCGGATGGGACAACTTTGTTCTTTGGACCCTGACCCATACAGGTCCTGGGTATTCAGGTTAGGGTGGACCTGTGAAAACCTATCTACAATGGTTACACTGACAGCATTTCCTGTGGACCAGGGTCAGGACCTGTGTGGATGGTTTCCACATGCTTTCTTAAGGAGCTCATCTTAATGTAGCTTTTGCCACAATCTTTGCATCTGTGCAGGTGCTCCCCCTTGTGTTTAGCCTTAATATGTGCTGTCTTAGTACTACTTTGTGTGAAACATAATCCACAGATATGGCAACTAAAAGGTTTCTCTCCTGTGTGGGTCCTAATATGATCTTTTAGATGACTTGTTGTTCTGAAAAGTCTTCCACAGGCCTTGCATCTGTAGGGTCTCTCTCCTGTGTGTGTCCTCAAATGCACTTTCAGAGTACCCTTCACTTTGAAACGTTTTGGACAAAACGTACAGTGATATAGGGTTTCTGTGTGTAGCCTCATGTGCAGTATAAGTCTTCCTTTTGTTCCATAATTTATGTTGCAAATATCACAGCGATAAACATTTTCACTCTGAGCTTCAGAAGAGTTTGGATTTACTGCAGAGTGGAGTTGTGAGTCTCTGGTTGGTTCTGATGCTGCATAGCCCTCTTCATCAGGTTCTATGTTGTTCTGTTCAGCTGGAGTGGTTGACAGATCATTCCTCTCACTGTCCTCCTGTGAGGACATAGTTGGGTTCTTACCATCAGAGTATCTTTCTACATCGGCAGGAAGGTATGTCCAGTCTGAGTTATCAAACTCTTGCTCTTTAATCTGCTTGATCTCTATGTCCTCCTGCCCTAGACCGGGGATCAATTCCTGCTTCTCATGGGGAACCTCTTCAGAAACGGAGTTAGTGATCTGCCCAGGGTCTGCAGGGAAGGATATAGTATTAGCCAGTTTAAAACATGCCCTTAATTGTTCAGACTTCACTGAAACAAGGTAATGTGTACGCAACACTTGCTGTACTGGAGAAATATAGCTATCAGCTTGGCTTTCACGAAGAAGCCAGACAAGGTGACACATTACTTTCGGGTCTTTATTTATCCAAGTTAGAGGTTTTCATACCATTTCAAAATCACTTTAACATTTTTAAAAACAGTTGACTTCTGACAAAAGTCATCAGATTTTTTATGTTCCTTGAAGGCCAGGCAAACCAAGTATATTATATATATTATATATATATATACACACATCTTTTTTGTTGTACTTTAGATGTCTTCACAATGACAAAGGTATCAAAATGAAAAAGTCAGTGCAAAACAAGTACAGTTTACTAACACAAATAGAATGAATTGAATGGATTATATAAACTGTTTCATCTTCGGTGGTTACAGGGAGGACATTTCATTTGGACATAATTTGTCAGTCGGAATATGGAAACGAATGTCTTTCCTGTGTGAGTAGTCACATGTTCTCTCTGGGAGCCAATCTTAGTCAGGTATTTGCCACAGCATCTCTACGGCTCCTCCCCCTTGTGTCCAACCTTAGTGTTTTACCATATTACAACATTGTCTGAAAGCTTTCCACAAACATTGCACCTATAGGATCTCTTCCCTGTGTGTGTCCTCACATCCACTTTCAGAGTATCCTCTAGTGAAACAGGCCACAACCCGGACCGGATGGGACAACTTTGTTCTTTGGACCCTGACCCATACAGGTCCTGGGTATTCAGGTTAGGGTGGACCAGTGAAAACTACAATCTACAATGGTTACACTGACAGCATTTCCTGTGGACCAGGGTCAGGACCTGTGTGGATGGTTTCCACATGCTTTCTTAAGGAGCTCATCTTAATGTAGCTTTTGCCACAATCTTTGCATCTGTGCAGGTGCTCCCCCTTGTGTTTAGCCTTAATATGTGCTGTCCTACTACTACTTTGTCGGAAATGTAATCCACAGATCTGACATCTAAAAGGTTTCTCTCCTGTGTGAGTCCTAATATGATCTTTTAGATGACTTGTTGTTCTGAAAAGTCTTCCACAGGCCTTGCATCTATAGGGTCTCTCTCCTGTGTGTGTCCTCAAATGCACTTTCAAATTACTCCCATCTTTAAAACGTTTTGGACAAAACGTACAGTGATACTGTGTGTCTGTGTGTAGCCTCATGTGCAGTGTTAGTTTTCTTTTCACTTCATAACTTATGTTACAAATATCACAGCGATAAACATCTGCACTCTGAGCTTCAGAAGAGTCTGGATTTACTGCAGAGAGGAGTTGTGAGTCTCTGGTTGGCTCTGATGCTGCATAGCCCTCCTCATCAGGTTCTATTTTGTTCCTTTCAGCTGGATAATTCCTCTCCTGTGAGGACATAGTTGGATTCTTACCATCACAGTCACTTTCTACATCCCAGGGAGTGTATGTTGAGTCTGAGGTATCAAACTCCTGCTCCTCTTTAATCTGTGTGATCTCTATGTCCTCCTGCCCTAGACTGGGGCTCCACTCCTGCTGCTCATGGGGAACCTCTTCAGAGACAGAGATGGTGATCTGCCCAGGGTCTGCAGGGAAGGATGCAGTATTAGCCAGTTTAAAACAAGCCCTTCATTGTTCGGGAAATACTCTTGAATTGAATTTTGGGTTGAATTTACAACACCCACATACCATACGCTACTTGTTTAGTAACCTGCCACAAACAAATTATTTAGTCCTGGACTGGCTTTTGTCTGTGTCTGGGAAACTGCCCGCATATCCCAAGAAGATGGGGTTTGGCTTGCCGGAGCTGGCCACTTAATTCAACCATTCGTGCCTTTACCCGTTGCATTGCGTACTTGAACTTGGGGAGAGAGTTTACCATCTCAACTCGATTACACAACCTACACTCTATGTCTCGACTTGCTGTGAAAAATGCAATGACAGGCGCTTCACAGATGTGTCACAACTGGTCAACAGACACCTAAGATATGTGAAAGAGTAGGGAATAATTATTTTTGGGTGAACTATCCCTTTATGTCGCTAATTCTGGGTAACTAGCTTCAACTGTATTTCCCCATCAGAACCCCAAAACAGAATCTTGTTTTACTCCATTGTTTGTAAACTATGTAACTGTAAACAGACTGTATCATTTTGACTGTGGAAGTCATGCATCCAAAGCTCTGTCTATTAATTTGAGAGTGGTACTTTTCTCCAGTCCCATCCCTCATCAACAATGTGTCGTCGTGACCGCTTTGTTGTGTGAATTCCAGATTGCCTCTTTAAACTCCGATGCCATCGACATTAGGGTGCGCTTCAGATACACAGCGACGATCTCATCACAACAATAATGTAACAAACCTGTTCTGTGTAATTTGATCTCGGGTTTGAGAACCAGGTCCAGTATCCTCTGAAGACGTTCGTTCTCCTCTTTTGAACGGGAGATTTCGCCCTGATATTCAAATAGTACTTGTTCAACTGCGCCAAATATCTCCACAGCAGCCACTGTTAAACGTTGCGTGAAAAAATCATTCAACAACTGTAGTTTCGACATGTTGGAATTTGTTATTTTTGGCGCAATAAATAAGGTTTATGAGAGTATTTGTGGTGCTATCTGGACGCTTGCGAAATGTTGTCCCGTGGTTTCTCTAGCGCTTCCTCATCTTCTTCTTCTTCAGGCTCGATGCTTTTAGGCGTGTTGCTGCCTCTCACAGGTCATAGAGCGAACTACACATACACACACAGCAACTTTTCCTATGACACAGTTCGTAGTTGAAACTTACTCGATCCATGTTCTAGAAGTGTGTCCGAGTAGTACTAAAATGAGCTACAAAGTTACAAGAAATATTTTTGTAAAGTATATCATTGGTATTGATATTATGATATTAATGATATTAAAATAATGATATTAAAATAATTACAAACCGTTAAAAACACACATAATACATTGAGAGGATTAAGTTTTTATATCCAGAGATAACTTATAAAATAATTGTATGTTCCTTTATCCATTTTTACTATTTCTAAATGATTAAACAAGTTTAACGTGGGCGCTTTTATTTTGAAGTAATCCTCATTTAGGACCCGAGGACGGTGGGAGGAGTTCCACTATGTCGTTCACGGAACACGGATTGGTTTTAGCTAGCAGGCGTGCAGCTAGGACACGTACTTATACATCTATTTATTGAGCCAAGATTAACACATTCCAACATGTCAAAACTACAGCTGCTGAATGAGTTTTTCACGCAACGATTAACAGTGGCTGCTGTGGAGATATTTGGAGCAGTTCAAGAAGTGATGGTTGAATATCAGGACGAAATCTCCCGTTCAAAAGAGGATACCGAACGTCTTCAGAGGATACTGGACTTGGTTCTCAAACCCGAGATCAAATTACACAGAACAGGTTTGTTACACTGGTATTGTTGTGATACAGCTGGGGTCGTCGCTGTGTATAGCCGAAGCACAACACAGTTATGCAAACACAGCAGCCTGTCGATACTAGCCTGTCCACTATCGATGATCGCATAGGAATTGAAAGGGGCCATGTGGGAATCAAACCACAACAGAGCGGTCACCCCGCTACCTTTGTGGTAAACAGTTGAGGGATGGGGCTGGAGAAATGTTATCACTCTCAAATTCATAGTCTGAGCTATTGATCCCCGAGATCAAAATGAACGTTTCACTATGTTGCACCTTGGTGTTATACAGTGTTTGTTCACAATAACATTGCTTACAACAAACAACGGAGGAAGACAATCTTATATTGTTGGGTCCTAATGGGGGTAAGACAGTTGAACTAAGCTTATGAGGCATTTCTTATATTCTTCATGAATTTGGTGATTTAAGGTAAAGGTAAGCACCTCTCTCTCTCATATCCTAGTTGTTTATCATTTGAATTATTACTCAAACTGACACAGCTGTTATCTTCATCTAGCTCCATACACGTGGCCTTGTTTCATTGAGGTCTGAACAATGAAGGGCTTGTTTTAAACTGGCTAATACTGTATCCTTCCCTGCAGACCCTGGGCAGATCACTAACTCCGTCTCTGAAGAGGTTCCCCATGAGCAGCAGGAGTGGAGCCCCAGTCTAGGGCAGGAGGACATAGAGATCACACAGATCAAAGACGAACAGGAGTTTGATACCTCAGACTCAACATACACTCCCTGGGATGTAGAAAGTGAGTCTCATGGTAAGAATCCAACTATGTCCTCACAGGAGGACAGTGAGAGGAATGATCTGTCAACCACTCCAGCTGAACAGAACAAAATAGAACCTGATGAAGAGGAATATACAGCATCAGAACCAACCAGAGACTCACAACTCCTCTATGCAATACATCCAGAGCATATGACAGCACACACAGGGAGGAAGAAGAGGAGTCGCACAGGAGAGAGACCCTCACACTTTATCTGCTATGTGTGTGGAAAACTTTTCAAAGTGAAGAGTGATCTGAAAAAGCATATAAGGATTCACACAGGGGAGAGACCTTATAGTTGCAATGTCTGTGGAAATCATTTCAGAACAAACAGCCATTTAAAAGAACATATTAGGACTCACACAGGGGAGAAACCCTTTAGATGTCATATCTGTGGATTACATTTCAGACAAAGTAGTGGTAGGACAGTACATATTAAGGCTAAACACAAGGGGGAGCACCTGCACAGATGCAAAGATTGTGACAAAAGCTACACTAAGATCAGCTCCCTGAGGAAGCACATGGAAACCATCCACACAGGTCCTGACCCTGGTCCACATGACATGTTCTCAGTGTAACCATTGCATTGTAAATATGAAGTAAATCCGGACTGTTCTGATGCTCAGAGTTATCGCTGTTTATCACTGTGAGGTTTGCAACAGAAGTTATGAAGTGAAAGGAAGAGTAACAGTGCACATGAGGCTACACACAGACACATATCACTGTAATCTTTGTGGAAAAACATTTATTTATTTATTTTTTTAAAAGAAGGGTGCTTGAAAGTGCACGTGATGACACACACAGGGGAGAGACCCGATATGACCCTAAATGTCTGTTGTAATATTGCCAAAACACTGACGCTAAACCCAAGCCAGAGAAACCATACAGATGCTATGACTGTGGTGAATGCTTCACTAAGATTGGCTCCCTGAGAGAGCATGACAACTATTCACACAGGACATGAGTGTCCATATTCTGACTGACATGAAATGTCCTCACTGTAACCACAGAAGATGAATCATTTCATGTATTCCATTAAATTCACTACATTTGTTTTAGTAAACTGTACTTGTTTTGCATTGTCTGTTTGATATTTTTTTTTACACCTTTGTGTCATTGTTAAGACATCCAGAGTATAAAAATAAATACTTGGTATACATAGGTTTTTAAAGACATCCACAATCAGATGACTCAACTGTTTAGATTTTTTTTTAAAGTGACTTTGAAATGGTAGGATAAGATATAACTTGGATAAATAAAGACCAAGACGTTCATTGTCTTGAAAGTGTAAGAAAATAAACGGACAGTCACAACTTCTGTGTTTAAGGAATATTTTACTTACTTACTGTAATAGTCCATGCTGTGCCAATGAAAAACAATATGAACAACTGAAATTGTCTCCCTTTAAAAAAAAAACGACAAAGTGTTCCCAACGGCTGTCTGTCCAATTACTTTACGGTAAAACACATACTGCCCCTGACCTTGGGCTCAAAGGTCCTGAACCAAATACTTTAGGTCTGTTACCTTAAACAAATATGTATATCCAGTTACATTTTAGGATTCATAGTACAACTGTACTCCAATACTTAATAATAGTCAGTGGTCAGTTGAGCAGTCTGATAGCCTGAGGGTAGAAGCTGTTACACTATGATGTGGGTAAATGGCAACTCCTGTCTTGCTGCAAAAAGAAAAAGTGGGCTAGTTTAAGGCTTGATGGGTCGGTTTTGAGTGGCAATTGCGCTGGAAATCTTAGCCAGACCTGGCAACCCTGGTCTAGCTTGCCGTAAAGTGACATAACGAAGAAGAAGACGAACAACGACCGAACATTACGGAAGCGTGATTTAACAAATACTCTCATTACATATTTTCTTATTTATTGAGCCAAGCTTAACTAATTCCAACATGTCAAAACTACAGCTGTTGAATGAGTTTTTCACGCAACGTTTAACAGTGGCTGCTGTGGAGATATTTGGAGCAGTTCAAGAGGTGATGGTTGAATATCAGGACGAAATCTCCCGTTCAAAAGAGGAGAACGAACGTCTTCAGAGGACACTGGACTTGGTTCTCAAACCCGAGATCAAATTACACAGAACAGGTTTGTTACACTATTGTTGTGATACAGCTGTCTGTTGATAGCCTGTGTAATGGTACAACTCGGCTGAGCAGTGAGCACAGAGGACAATAGTGAGACTGAGTGTCGTGGTGTTGGCTTGCCGGAGCTACTTAATTCAACATGAGTGCCCATACCCGAGGAAATATCCAGGAAAGGGTCCTTAATATACATACATCCAGATTAACTTCATACCCGTCATTAGTCGACGCCACGGTGGAAAGCTACAAACACGTCTGCAGGTACAGCAGAAGATGATTTGACTAGTCGCCATAATTGTAAACCAAGGAGCTGAAATGCCATTGCAGTCCGTTTACAGTGGTTTCGGGGAATGATGGAAAACAATTATTCTGTATCGATATTAAGCAGCCCATTGGCTATTTCATGCGGCCGGAGAAAATCTCCGATGATGGAGAGTACGTGTATATCTTCAAAACTGGCCTAAATGATGCCGAAACAGGTAAGGGCACTCTGTTGGATTAAGTAGCAAGCTCCAGCCAGCCCACACCACGACACTCCTTCTCATGAAATAAGAGGACGGCAGCATTTAATTGTAAATTAAATATGACAAATGTAAACAGTTGGGTAGTAGGTGTAGTCATGGTTATGAAATGTGTAATAGTACTCTCATAGGGTATTTGTAATTCACATCTTAAAGACGTTTATGTGGCATGGGTATTAAACAACTGCCACGGGTGATTTAAGGCAAAAGTAAGGTCCTGATATTGATTTCGATGAATGTGTCTGATATACCAGTCGTTAATCATATTAATTAATTACTAAACAGACAGCCACCATTATCTTTAATTACTAACAACACATGCCCTTGTTTAAATTATGCTTGTTCAGCATCCCATTTACCCTAACATTTACCAAACCCTTAATTTAACTTTAGCTATAACCACATTTTAACCAATTTGGAAATTCAACCCTTCATCTTTCCTGGACAATGAAGGACTTGTTTTCAACTGGCTAATGCTGTATCCTTCCCTGCAGACCCTGGGCAGATGATTATCTCTGTCTCTGAAGAGGTTCCCCATGAGCAGCAGGAGTGGAGCCCCGGTCTAGGGCAGGAGGACATAGAGATCACACAGATTAAAGAGGAGCAGGAGTTTGATACCTCAGACTCAACATACCCTCCCTCGGGTGTACAAAGTAACCCTGATGGTAAGAACCCAACGATGTCCTCACAGGAGGACAGTGAGAGGAATGATCTATCAACCACTCCAGCTGAACAGAACAACATAGAACCTGATGAAGAGGAATATACAGTATCAGAGCCAACCAGAGACTCACAACTCCTCTCTGCAGTAAATCCAGACTCTTCTGAAGCTCAGAGTGAAAATGTTTATCGCTGTGATGTTTGCAATAACATGTATAGAGTTAAAGGAGGACTAACACTGCACATGAGGCTACACACAGAGACACCATTTCACTGTAGGTTTTGTCCAAAACTATTCAAAGAGAAGGGTAATCTGAAAGTGCATGTGAAGACGCACACAGGGGAGAGACCATATAGTTGCCATGACTGAGGTATTCATAGGTCCACCCTAACTGAATACCCAGAACCTGTTTGGGTCCGGGTCCAAAAGCCAAACTCTTGGGCCAGGTTGGGGCCTGTTTGATTCAAGGAAGAGACGCTATAGGTGCAATGTTTGTGGAAAACTTTCAGAAAAAAAAGTTGGAGGAGGACATTGAGATCTCACACACAAAACACAAAGGTCACAGGTCAAACGCCACACAAGGGAGGGGGGAGGGGGGAGGGGGCATAGATGGCTGTGGCGAATGCTTCACAGAGATTGGCTCCCTGAGAGAGAGCATGTGATAACTATCCACACAGGAAAGACGTGTCCATATTATTATTTTTTATATGTTTTTTAGGGCATTTCTGCTTTATTGGGATATAGACAGTAGAGATTGACAGGAAGGATGGGTGAGAGAGAGGAGGGATGACATGCAAGATATGTTGAGGGTCGGAATCGAACCAGGAACCTTGCGATTATGTGGTAAGCGCATTAGTGTGCTACGCCACTAAGCGGCCCCCAGACAAGTCCATATTCTGACAGACAAATTATGTCCACGTGGCTCACTGTAACCACTGAACATTAATAATTTGATATAATCCATTCAAATCACTGTTTGTTTTTGTAAACTGTTTTGAATTTTTTTTCACCTGTCATTGTTAAGACATTCACAGTATGAAAAGAAATACTTATGCCTAGGTCAACATCTGATGACTTGTCTGTTGAACTTTTTTTTTTTTTTTTTTTTTAATTTAAGTGATTTTGAAATGGTACAAAAACATTGAATTTGGATAAATAAAGACAGAAAGTAAGCTATATTTCTCTAGGACAGCAAGTGTTGTATACACATTACCTTGTTTGAGGTCTGAACAATGAGGGTTTGTTTTAAACTGGCTAATACTGCATCCTTCCCTGCAGATCCTGGGCGGATCACTATCTCCGTCTCTGAAGAGGTTCCCCATGAGCAGCAGGAGTGGAGCCCCAGTCTAGGGCAGGAGGACATAGAGATCACACAGATTAAAGAAGAGCAGGAGTTTGATGCTTCAGACTCGACATACTCTGCCTATTATGTAGAAAATGGCTCTGATGGTAAGAACCCAACTATGTCCTCACAGGAGGACGGTGAGAGGAATGATCTGTCAACCACTCCAGCTGAACAGAACAACATAGAACCTGATGAAGAGGGCTATGCAGCATCAGAGCCAACCAGAGACTCACAACTCCTCTCTGCAGTAAATCCAGACTTTTCTGAAGCTCAGAGTGAAAATGTTTATCGCTGTGAAATTTGCAACAGAACTTATGGAGCGAAAGGAAGACTAACACTGCACATGAGGCTACACACAGAGACACCGTATCACTGTACGTTTTGTCTAAAACGTTTCAAAGAGAAGGGTAAGTGGAAAGTGCATGTGAAGACGCACACAGGGGAGAGACCCTATACGTGCAACGTCTGCGATAAACATTTCAAACAATGGACACATCTGTCAGATCATATTAAGACCCACACAGGGGAGAAACCATTCACCTGCCATGTTTGCGCAAAACCTTTCAAAACGAAAAGTGATCTGACAACACATTTAACAATTCACACAGGGGAGAGACCCTTCAGTTGCCATGTCTGTGAAAAACATTTCAGAACAAAGAGTCATCTCAATGAACATATTAGAACTCACACAGGGGAAAGACCCTTCAGTTGCCATGTCTGTGGAAAACCTTTCCCAAAAAAGTGTCACCTTAAAGAACATATTATGACTCACACAGGCGAGAAACCTTTTGGATGCCACATCTGTGGATCACATTTCACAAGAAGTGGTAGTAGGACAGCCCATATAAGGACTAAACACAAGGGCGAGCAGCTGCACAGATGCAACGATTGTGACAAAAGCTACACAAAGAAAAGCTCCCTGAGAAAACATGTGAAAACCGTCCACACAAGTCCAGTCCCTGGTCCACATGAAATGTTGTCAGTGTAACCATTGCATTGTAAATATGTAACTTGGATGAATAAAGACCGAAATGAATCTTCGGTCTTCTGAATCTTCGTCGTTGTCTTCTTGAAATCGAAGGTGATAGCAATGTTTATCCAGCAGGTGGCGACTTTATTTGTTTCATGCATGAAGTCCGAGCTACGAGAATGTTTTGTGAGTTGGCTGAGCTTGGTGTGAAAACACTTTCGCTGTTTGGTGCTGTGAAAATGCAAAGAAGTTTTGGAATTGTAGACCACTTGCTGGTTTACACCTCTGGGTGTAGCAGATGGGTGGAGAAAGCTGGGAAGTTTGAGGATGGCATATGTGTACTTCGCTCGATGACCTGTGACAGGCAGCAATGTGCCTAAAAGCGTCTGGCCTGCCGGAAAGCGACATCACGAAGAAGAAGATTAACGAAAGTAAACTGCGCAGGCGTCCAGCTATTGCAATTGCTCGTAATACTTTCTTACGTATTTCGCCAATATTAACAAGTTCCAACCGTTGTTTCCAACATGTCAAAAATACAATGGTTGAATGAGTTTTTTACGCAACGTTTAACAGTGGCTGCTGTGGAAATATTTGGAGCAGTTCAAGAAGTAATTGTTGAATATGAGGACGAAATCTCCCGTTCAAAAGAGGAGAACGAACGTCTTCAGAGGATACTGGACTTGGTTCTCAAACCCGAGATCAAATTACACAGAACAGGTTTGTTACACTGTTGTTATGATACAGCTGAGATCGTCGCTGTGTTATGTAGAGACACAGCAGTCTGAAGACACGGTATCTGTCGACGACAGCATTACAATCTTGCCAATCAACAATCCTGGATTGAAACAATTTTTTTGTTATATTTTCTTATAAATGACATCTCCTATGGCAAACAAACAGCGGGGTAATAGGTGGTTATTGTCATGTTAAACAAAGTTGTAAATGGTAATAGTACCTATCTCATAGATATTAACAATTAATATCTTAATTTTAAGAAATGTATGGGCCAAATTTTTGAACAAGTTCCATATGATATGTGGGTGATTTATGAGAAAGGCTAGGCTGTATCTCATGTCCTCGTTTATTATCTGAATGAAGGGTTTGTTTTAAACTGGCTAATACTGCATCCTTCCCTGCAGACCCTGGGAAGATCATTATCTCTGTCTCTGAAGTGGTTCCCCATGAGCAGCAGCAGTGGAGCCCCAGTCTAGGGCAGGAGGACATAGAGATCACACAGATTAAAGAAGAGCAGGAGTTTGATACCTCAGACTCAACATACACTCCCTGGGATTTAGAAAGTGACTCTCATGGTAAGAACCCAACTATGTCCTCACAGGAGGACAGTGAGAGGAATGATCTATCAACCACTCCAGCCGAACAGAACAAAATAGAACCTGATGAAGAGGAATATACAGCATCAGAACCAACCAGGGACTCACAACTCCTCTCTGCAGTAAATCCAGACTCTTCTGAAGCTCAGAGTGAAAATGTTTATCACTGTGATATTTGCAATAACATGTATAGAGTTAAAGGGAGACTAACACTGCACATGAGGCTACACACAGAGACACCATTTCACTGTAATCATTGTCCAAAACGTTTCAAAGAGAAGGACATGTGGAAAGTGCATGTGAAGACCCACGCTGGGGAGAAACCCTATAGATGCAACATCTGTGAAAAACATTTCAAACAATTGAGTCATCTAAATAATCACATGAAGGCTCACACAGGGGAAAAACCGTATACCTGTCATGTTTGTAAGAAACATTTCACAGAGAGGGGTAGTATGCTAGTACATATTAGGACTCACACAGGGGAGAAACCCTATTCTTGCCATGTCTGTGGAAAACATTTCATAAATCATAGTCATCTAAGTTGTCATATTAGGACTCACACAGGGGAAAAACCATACAGCTGTTCTGTTTGTGAAAAACATTTTGCACAAAGTGGGTCTCTGAAAGAACATATGAGGACTCACACTGGGGAGAAACCTTTTAGATGCCATATCTGTGGATTACATTTCAGACAAGGAAATGCTCGGACAAAACATATTAAGACTAAACACAAGCACCAGCACAGATGCAAAGATACTGACAAAAGCTATACCAAGACAGGCTCGCTGATGAAGACCTTTTCACCCCCACTACCCCCCTGTACTAACCCTAACCCCAACCCTAGAGACCTCTTCACCCCCACTACCCCCCTGTACTAACCCTAACCCCAACCCGAGAGACCTCTTCACCCCCACTACAAGTCTTTCTTCTGTTAAAAAAACCCTAAGTTTTCTTCTAGCATTGTGTCTGCCAATGGCCCCTAGTCTGAGCATTGATTATGTTATCTTATGATGACTGATGGATAGATGATTCACTTACTTAAACAAATGTATTTGTTGTAAATCGCTTTGGATAAAGGCGTCTGCTAAATGCCATTAATGTAAAATGTAAATGTAAAGCATGTGGAAACCATCCACACAGGTCCTGACCCTGGACCACATTAAATGTTGTTAGTGTAACCATTGCATTGTAAATATGGTCCTTGGATGAATAAAGACCGAAATGAATCTTTGTCGTATTCTTGAAAGCCAAGGTGAAAGAAATGTCCAGCGATCACAAGTTCTCTCGTAACATATGTTCTTACTTTTTTAGCCAATATTAACAAATTCCAACTATTGTTTCCAACATGTTGTGGTGGAAAATCCCAGAATGATGTGACAGAAAGTTCAGTGATAGCCTTTCTAAGAAATGGCTGATGTTAATTCCTGCGTGATAAACAATGGCTGATAGGATCCAGATGTCTGGACGAGAGGCCATGGCTCAGTGTTGTTATTGGGACAGGAGTGAGAAAAACTATTCACAATGATGTCGAAACGATGATGTTTTTGCCAAAGTGTTGTGCACATGTTTTTGCCAAAAGAAATGATGCAACATTTTCTTGTGTATAAGGGACAGACGTGATAATAGCTTCTTGGGATTCCTCTGCAGAGACCCCAGTTTGTTCGTGCAGATATTATTATCTGCATTAATAAACCTGTATAATCCTTTGAATAACTCTCCTCATTTGTCCGCTTCCACTCTATTACAATGTCAAAAATACAATGGTTGAATGAGTTTTTCATGCAACGGTTAACAGCGGCTGCTGTGGAGATATTTGGAGCAGTTGAACAAGTAATTGTTGAATATCAGGACGAAATCTCCCGTTCAAAAGAGGAGAACGAACGTCTTCAGAGGACACTGGACTTGGTTCTCAAACCCGAGATCAAATTACACAGAACAGGTTTGTTACATTATTGTTATGATACAGTTGAGGTCGTCTCGGTGTATCTGAAGCACAACACCGTTATGTGGAGACACAGCAGTCTGAAGATACGATATCTATCGACGACAGCATTACAATCTTAAGGGACAATCCTGGATTCAAACAAAGCGGTTATCCGCCACTGTTTCGTAAAGAGTGCGGTTGGAGAAAATTAACCACGCTCAAATGTATAGACTGAGCAGCTGTTAAACTAGATCAAATTGAAAGTTTTAACCATGTTTCGAAGCTTGTGTTTTCAATGACATAGTTTCCAATCAATGCAGTAAAACAAGATTTTGGGTATTAAAAACAGTTGGACTTAGCTCATGAGGCATTTGTTATATTCTTCCAGAATCAATGGCTATATATCATGCAGAGACCAAGTCTGTCAATAGTGTTGGAATTGAATGGTACTACAGCTGACAGAGGACAACAGCATTTTCTTATAAATGACATCTTCTTTGACAAGCAAACAGTGGGGTAATTAGATTAGATTAGATTAGATTAAACTTTATTGTCATTGTGCAGAGTACAAGTACAGAGACAACGAAATGCAGTTAGCGTCTAACCAGAAGTGCAAAAAAGCAGAAAAGTGCAGTGTGAACAGTATATACAGGTAGTGCAGTATATGAGCAGTATAGTAGTGCAGTATAAGTATAAGTAGTGCAGTGTAAGCAGTATATGAATTAGCAGTAACATTTTAAGCAGAATAAATAGAATGCAGTGTGAACAGTGTGAGCAGCATATGAGCTGTATAGGCAGTGCAGTATAAGCAGTATATATGTATTAACAGTAACATTAGAGTAAATAAGCAGAATAAATATGGAATGCAGTATGAACAGTATAAACAGGTATGTACAGTATGTACAGATGTGCAGTGTATTAACAGTAGCATTAAAAAAATAAGGATATGTGCATTATTAACAGTATAGACAGATGTGTACAGAAGAGCAGTAGTATGTAGTAAGAGCAGTGTGTACAAGTGAGGATACAGTATGTACAGTTTATAGGAATACTGTAGAGTAAGAGTACTGCAATTGTCCGGGGGGGGGGGGGGGGGGGGGTTGGTAGGTTGTCACCTAGGTGCAGAGTTGGAGTTCAGTAGGGTGACAGCCGCAGGGAAGAAGCTTCCTCTGAACCTGCTGGTTCGGGTGCGGAGAGACCTGTAGCACCTCCTGGAGGGGAGTGTGGTGAACAGTCTGTGGTTGGGGTGAGAAATGTCCTTGACAATGCCACGTGACTTACGCAAGCATCGTTTGCCCTGGACAGCCTCACATAGGTGGTTAATAGGTGGTTATTGTCATTTAACGAAGTTGAACTGTTACTGGTACTCTCGTAGGTATTTACAATTAATATATTCATTTTAGATATTAATAAGGCACGTTTTTGAACAAGTTCCATATGATATGTGGGTGATTTATGAGAAAGGCTAGGCTGTATCTCATGTCCTCGTTTATTATCTGAATGAAGGGTTTGTTTTAAACTGGCTAATACTGCATCCTTCCCTCCAGACCCTGGGCAGATCATTATCGCCGTCTCTGAAGTTCTTCCCCATGAGCAGCAGGAGTGGAGCCCCGGTCTAGGGCAGGAGGACATAGAGATCACACAGATTAAAGAAGAGCAGGAGTTTGATACCTCAGACTCAACATACACTCCCTCTTATGTAGAAAATGGCTCTGATGGTAAGAACCCAACTATGTCCTCACAGGAGGACAATGAGAGGAATGATCTATCAACCTCTCCAGATGAACAGAACAAAATAGAACCTGATGAAGAGGGCTATGCAGCATCAGAGCCAACCAGAGACTCACAACTCCTCTCTGCAGTAAATCCAGACTCTTCTGAAGCTCAGAGTGAAAATGTTTATCGCTGTGATATTTGCAACAGAACTTATGGAGCGAAAGGAAGACTAACACTGCACATGAGGCTACACACAGAGACACCGTATCACTGTAATCATTGTCCAAAACGTTTCAAAGAGAAGGACATGTGGAAAGTGCATGTGAAGACCCACGCTGGGGAGAAATTCTATAGATGCAACATCTGTGAAAAACATTTAAAAAAATTGAGTCATCTAAATAATCACATGAAGGCTCACACATGGGAAAAACCACACAGCTGTCATGTTTGTAAGAAACATTTCACACAGAGGGGTAGTATGCTAGTACATATTAGGACTCACACAGGGGAGAAACCCTATTGTTGCCCTTTCTGTGGAAAACATTTCATAAAACATAGTCTTCTAAATTATCATATTCGGACTCACACAGGGGAAAAACCATACAGCTGTTCTGTTTGTGAAAAACATTTCACACAAAGTGGGTCTCTGAAAGAACATATGAGGACTCACACTGGGGAGAAACCTTTTAGATGCCATTTCTGTGGATTACATTTCAGACAAGGAAATGCTCGGACAAAACATATGAAGGCTAAACACAAGCACCAGCACAGATGCAAAGAAATGCAAAAAACTAAATTGAGCTCCCTGGGAAAGCATGTGGAAACCATCCACACAGGTCCTGACCCTGGACCACATTAAATGTTGTTAGTGTAACCATTGCATTGTAAATATGTAGCTTGGATGAATAAAGACCTAAATAAATCTTCATCGTTGTATTCTTGAAAGCCAAGGTGATTGAAATGTGTATCAAGATTCAAGATTCAAGATTCAAAGTGTTTATTATCATTGGCACAGTAGAAAACATGTTTCCCTGTACAACGAAATTCTTACTTTGCTGTCCGCAGAATGCCAACCAATGTAAAATATACAATACAAAAGAATATACAATATATACTAAACAAATGTACAAGACAGCAAAATTTAAGGCATAAAATAAGAATAGCAGCAATAATAATAATAAACAGTGCAAACGTAGCAGTGCAATTATGCAAACTGGTTATGAGGTAGTAGGGTTATATTAGTCTTAATCTCCTATGGGTTGTTTAGGAGCCTGGTGGCAGTGGGAAAGAAGGAGTTCTTTAGTCTGGTTGTCCTGCATTTAACACTTCTGTACCTCCGGCCTGAGGGTTGAAGTGTGAACAGTCCATGCTGGGGGTGGGTGGGGTCCTTGAGGATGGAGGCGGCTCTCCTGTGGACTCTGCGGTGGTAGATGCTCTGCAGGGAGGGCAGTGGAGTCCTGGTGATTTTCTCAGCGGTCTTCACCACTCTCTGCAGGCGTCTGTGGTCCATAGCAGTAGTGCTGCCGTACCACACAGTGATACAGCTAGTTAGGATGCTCTCAACAATGCAGCTGTAGAAGTTGCTGAGGATCTTGGGCGACATGCCAAACTTCCTCAGCCTCTTCAGAAAGTACAGCCGCTGTTGGGCCTTCTTAACCAGCTGAGTGGTGTTAAGTGTCCAGGTGAGGTCCTCGCTGATGTGGACGCCCAGGTATATCCAGCAGGTAGCGACTTTATTTGTTGAGCTTGGTGTGAAAACACTTTCGCTGTTTGGTGCTGTGAAACTGCAAATAAGTTTTGGAATTGTAGACCACTCGCTGGTTTACACCTCTGGGTGTAGCAGATGGGTGGAGAAAGCTGGGAAGTTTGAGGATGGCATATGTGCACTTCGCTCGATGACCTGTGAGAGGCAGCAATGTGCCTGAAAGCATCTAACTTGCCGGAAAGCGACATCACGAAGAAGAAGACTAAAGAGAGGAAACTGCAGGCGTCCAGCGATCACAAGTTCCCTTGTAACATATTTTCTTACTTATTTCGCCAAAATTTACAAATTCCAATATGTCAAAACTACAGTTGTTAAATGAGTTTTTCATGCAACGGTTAACAGCGGCTGCTGTGGAGATATTTGGAGCAGTTGAACAAGTAATTGTTGAATATCAGGACGAAATCTCCCGTTCAAAAGAGGAGAACGAACGTCTTCAGAGGACACTGGACTTGGTTCTCAAACCCGAGATCAAATTACACAGAACAGGTTTGTTACATTATTGTTATGATACAGTTGAGGTCGTCTCGGTGTATCTGAAGCACAACACCGTTATGTGGAGACACAGCAGTCTGAAGATACGATATCTATCGACGACAGCATTACAATCTTAAGGGACAATCCTGGATTCAAACAAAGCGGTTATCCGCCACTGTTTCGTAAAGAGTGCGGTTGGAGAAAATAAACCACGCTCAAATGTATAGACTGAGCAGCTGTTAAACTAGATCAAATTGAAAGTTTTAACCATGTTTCGAAGCTTGTGTTTTCAATGACGTAGTTTACAAACAATGCAGTAAGACAAGATTTTGGGTATTAAAAACAGTTGGACTTAGCTCATGAGGCATTTGTTATATTCTTCCAGAATCAATGGATATATTTTATGCAGAGACCAAGTCTGTCAATAGTGCTGGAATTGAATGCAACCACAGCTGAGCATACAGAGGACAACAGCATTTTCTTATAAATGACATCTCCTATGACAATAGGTGGTTATTGTCATATTTAACAATGTTGTAAATGGTAATAGTACCTATCTCATAGATATTAACAATTAATATCTTAATTTTAAGAAATTTATGGGCCAAGTTTTTGAACAAGTTCCATATGATATGTGGGTGATTTATGAGAAAGGCTAGGCTGTATCTCATGTCCTCGTTTATTATCTGAATGAAGGGTTTGTTTTAAACTGGCTAATACTGCATCCTTCCCTCCAGACCCTGGGCAGATCATTATCTCTGTCTCTGAAGAGGTTCCCCATGAGCAGCAGGAGTGGAGCCCCAGTCTAGGGCAGGAGGACATAGAGATCAAGCAGATTAAAGAAGAGCAGGAGTTTGATACCTCAGACTCAACATACACTCCCTCTTATGTAGAAAATGGCTCTGATGGTAAGAACCCAACTATGTCCTCACAGGAGGACAATGAGAGGAATGATCTATCAACCACTCCAGCTGAACAGAACAACATAGAACCTGATGAAGAGGGCTATGCAGCATCAGAGCCAACCAGAGACTCACAACTCCTCTCTGCAGTAAATCCAGACTCTTCTGAAGCTCAGAGTGAAAATGTTTATCGCTGTGATGTTTGCAACAAAAGTTATGGAGTTAAAGGAAGACTAACACTGCACATGAGGCTACACACAGAGACACCGTATCACTGTAATCATTGTCCAAAACGTTTCAAAGAGAAGGATATGTGGAAAGTGCATGTGAAGACCCACGCTGGGGAGAAATTCTATAGATGCAACATCTGTGAAAAACATTTCAAAAAATTGAGTCATCTAAATATTCACATGAAGGCTCACACAGGGGAAAAACCACACAGCTGTCATGTTTGTAAGAAACATTTCACACAGAGGGGTAGTATGCTAGTACATATTAGGACTCACACAGAGGAGAAACCCTATTGTTGCCATGTCTGTGGAAAACATTTCATAAAACATAGTCTTCTAAATTATCATATTCGGACTCACACAGGGGAAAAACCATACAGCTGTTCTGTTTGTGAAAAACATTTCACACAAAGTGGGTCTCTGAAAGAACATATGAGGACTCACACTGGGGAGAAACCTTTTAGATGCCATATCTGTGGATTACATTTCAGACAAGGAAATGCTCGGACAAAACATATTAAGACTAAACACAAGCACCAGCACAGATGCAAAGAAATGCAAAATGCAAAAAAGAAAAAAACAAAATTGAGCTCCCTGGGAAAGCATGTGGAAACCATCCACACAGGTCCTGACCCTGGACCACATTAAATGTTGTTAGTGTAACCATTGCATTGTAAATATGTAGCTTGGATGAATAAAGACCGAAATAAATCTTCATCGTTGTATTCTTGAAAGCCAAGGTGATCGAAATGTGTATCCAGCAGGTAGCGACTTTATTTGTTGAGCTTGGTGTGAAAACACTTTCGCTGTTTGGTGCTGTGAAACTGCAAATAAGTTTTGGAATTGTAGACCACTCGCTGGTTTACACCTCTGGGTGTAGCAGATGGGTGGAGAAAGCTGGGAAGTTTGAGGATGGCATATGTGTACTTCGCTCGATGACCTGTGAGAGGCAGCAATGTGCCTGAAAGCATCTAACTTGCCGGAAAGCGACATCACGAAGAAGAAGACTAACGAGAGGAAACTGCAGGCGTCCAGCGATCACAAGTTCCCTTGTAACATATTTTCTTACTTATTTCGCTAATATTAACTAATTCCAACATGTCAAAACTACAGCTGTTGAATGAGTTTTTCATGCAACGATTAACAGTGGCTGCTGTGGAGATATTTGGAGCAGTTCAAGAAGTGATAGTTGAATATCAGGACGAAATCTCCCGTTCAAAAGAGGAGAACGAACGTCTTCAGAGGACACTGGACTTGGTTCTCAAACCCGAGATCAAATTACACAGAACAGGTTTGTTACATTATTGTTGTGATACAGCTGAGGTCGTTTCAGACGTGTATAGCTAGCCGGATAGCATCCTGAAGAATATCTACTTTCCTCTTTACATATTCTCCTCCAATGCTTTTGTGAGGACGAGACGAGAGGCGGACAGAGGAGAGGAACCTGAGGAGTTGTGTTCCTAATAATTGAGAAACGGCTCGTCTTCCACCAAAGGCTTCCACTCATAATTGTCTCCTAGCAGTCGATGCTTCCAGTTGAGAGGTTACATTTAGGTTTCCTCAGTCCCACGCTCATGTTACCCATTACCTTATCAGTTGTTTGTGGAATATAACATATTGCAATCGAGGAATAGGCACACACATATATAACCACAGGCATGAGGAGAGCAGCATTGTCTGAACAATGAAGGGCTTGTTTTAAACTGGCTAATCATTCATCATTATCTCTGTCTCTGAAGAGGTTCCCCATGAGCAGCAGGAGTGGAGCCCCAGTCTAGGGCAGGAGGACATAGAGATCACACAGATTAAAGAGGAGCAGGAGTTTGATACCTCAGACTCAACATACACTCCCTTTAATTTAGAACGTGACTCTGATGGTAAGAACCCAACGATGTCCTCACAGGAGGACAGTGAGAGGAATGATCTGTCAACCACTCCAGCTGAACAGAACAAAATAGAACCTGATGAAGAGGAATATACAGCTTCAGACTCAACCAAAGACTGTGGATTATATTTCAGACAAGGAAATGCTAGGACAAAACATATTTTTTTGGAGAGCGGCGAGATGGCTACGACAGAGGAGGACAGCGAGGGCAGTGACATAGAGTTGGGAGAGAGTGAGGAGTTTGAGAGGGAGGAGGAGGTAGAGGATGATTATGTACCGGTTGATCCTTTGGATAGAGCACAGGAGTGGGATTTGTGGACAGAAGGAGAGGAGGAGGACGACTTTCTCGGATTCCAGGTAGACTGGAAAACCGAGGGTTACCAGCCGTGCAATGCGAAGCAGTTCACCCGCAAACCGGGGGTGAAGCAGCCGATCCCCGTGGATGCTAGCCCCCTGGATGTCTTTTCGTGTATTTTTAACGATGAGCTTTGGGACATGTTGGTGACGGAAACGAATCGGTACGCTGAAGCGACGCGCGGTCAGACCCCCACCAACTCCAAGTGGAACCCTGTCTCCAAAACGGAGATGAAGACATTTGTCGGGCTGTGTCTCACCTTCGGTATTTTGAAGCTGCCAGCACGCAGGGATTACTGGAGGCAGACCAAATGGTTGTACCGGACCCACGTCCCCAAGGCCATGGCAAGGGACCGCTTTGACATGATCTGGAGGTAATGATTTGTGTTTTGTTTTCTTGCGCTCTCTTCTCGTTCTCTTACTAGCTAGCGGTAGCGTTAGCGCACTGACGTCTACTGCCACTATAGCCTACTGCTACTATAAATACAATAATGGCATAATTAATAAATAGAATAATAAATAGCAGTGTTGGGCAGTAGCTTCACTACTTGTAGCGAAGCTAGTAACTTACTACAATCCTCAGTAGCTTGGTGGTAGCTTCTCTATATCCTGAATCAAGTAACTTTTTAATTGCTTAACTCCTTTATTGATCAAGTAGCTTGGCCACGCAAGCTACAATTTTCTGGGGTATTTCTGTGGCTAAACACAGCACAACCGTTTGTAGTATCGAAAATATCCCTGCAACATACTTAAACTTTTCTATCTTTGGATTTTTTAAACTTCTTATAATCACAGATTCACTCCAAATTTTGACACACATACACAGACACGTGCATGAAATTTGGTTCGTCTCAGTTTGCTACATTTGACTGGGTTGTAGCTTTTGGGTGGTGAAGCTTTATTTGTGGCAGAGTAACTGATAGCTTAGCTCACTGCAATTTCCAAGTAGCTTGCCCAACACTGATAATAATACAATTATGGCATAATAATGAATAAATAACAATACATATGAATACTATAAATATACATAAATAACATAATACATATAAATAAATACAATGATGGCAATACATGTTAGGCTTAAACTCATTAATCTTATCATATGCATTTTCAGATATCTCCATCTCCAAGATAACATGGACCCTGCTGTGGACAAATCGGACAAGCTCTGGAAGCTCCGGGGGTTCATGGACCTCCTCCTGGTTAGATTCCAGGCACTCTATGAGGTCAATGGCTTCGTGACCGTGGATGAGTCCATGGTGAAGTTCAAGGGACGCCTGGGCTTCCGGCAGTACCTCCCCATGAAGCCGGTGAAATCGGGAATAAAGGTGTGGGTCATGGCGGAGAGCAAAACAGGCTATGTCACCAATTTTCAGGTGTACACGGGGGCCATTCAGGGTAAGACGGAGAAAGACCTGGCTCACCGGATAGTCTCAGACCTGGCGACACCTTATTTCGGGTCCAACCTGTCCGTATACATGGACAACTTTTACACCAGTGTGAAGTTGATGGTGGACCTCAAGACCAGGGGGGTGCAAGCTTGTGGAACGGTGCGTGCCAACAGGAAGGACCTCACAAAGCAGGCTGGCTTGAACAGGCATGAGTTCAAGGTGGCGCAGCGGGATGACTTGACCTTCTGCATCTGGCAGGACACCAAGGCAGTGACGGTCCTCTCCAACTACCATGACCCGACAGCTTATGGGTCAGTGAGGAGGAAGGCCAATGGTCAACACCAGATGGAGGTTCGGGTGCCAGCATGCCTTGCTGACTATCAGCAACATATGAAGGGGGTAGACCTTCTGGACCAGATGGTGGGCTACTACCAGATCCAACATCAGTCTACAAAGTGGTGGAGGAGGCTGTTCTTCTACTTTCTGACGGTGGCGTGCCACAATGCCTTTGTGGCTGCCAGGTCTGCAGGAGGAGCCGAGTGGAAGTACAGGAGGGGCGGCTACAAGGACTGGCTGGAGGATCTGACCATGGAGCTGATCGTCCCCGTCACTGCAAGAAGTGCTCCCCAGGTGCTCCCCACCAGCCCAACTGGAGCTTCTGCTGAGCATGACCTGGTCCAGATCAACACCAAGAGGAAGACCTGTAGGGAGTGTTCTCTGAAGCACTACGGCACCAACGTGCGTCCTGGGTCAACTCTGATGGGGTGCAGGCAGTGTGACCTTCCTCTGCACCGCGAGTGCTTCATGCACCACGTCCTTCGATTCAGGATATAGTGAAGCTACCACCAAGCTACTGAGGATTGTAGTAAGTTACTAGCTTCGCTACAAGTAGTGAAGCTACTGCCCAACACTGCTATGTCCTTCGCCAAGATTGATTTGCTCTGTCTGTGTGTGTGTGTGTGTGTGTGTGTGTGTGTGTGTGTGTGTGTGTGTGTGTGTGTCAGTCAGTCAGTCAGTCAGTCAGTCTGTCTTTGTCTGTGTGAGGATAATGCTGTTCAACAGCCAAAGAGGAGAGATGTGAGCCATGGAGCTCAGAGACTGAGACTGTTCCCAGTTCCACCTCAGGACTTTCCCCACCCCTCCCCACCCCTCCCCACTCCTTTCCCACCCCTCCCCACTCCTTTCCCACCTCTCTCTCATACCAAGGTGCCAAAATGCAAAAAAGAAAAAAAACTAAAATGAGCTCCCTGGGAAAGCATGTGGAAACCATCCACACAGGTCCTGACCCTGGACCACATTAAATGTTGTTAGTGTAACCATTGCATTGTAAATATGTAGCTTGGATGAATAAAGACCGAAATAAATCTTCATCGTTGTATTCTTGAAAGCCAAGGTGATCGAAATGTGTATCCAGCAGGTAGCGACTTTATTTGTTGAGCTTGGTGTGAAAACACTTTCGCTGTTTGGTGCTGTGAAACTGCAAATAAGTTTTGGAATTGTAGACCACTCGCTGGTTTACACCTCTGGGTGTAGCAGATGGGTGGAGAAAGCTGGGAAGTTTGAGGATGGCATATGTGTACTTCGCTCGATGACCTGTGAGAGGCAGCAATGTGCCTGAAAGCATCTAACTTGCCGGAAAGCGACATCACGAAGAAGAAGACTAAAGAGAGGAAACTGCAGGCGTCCAGCGATCACAAGTTCCCTTGTAACATATTTTCTTACTTATTCCGCTAATATTAACTAATTCCAACATGTCAAAACTACAGCTGTTGAATGAGTTTTTCATGCAACGATTAACAGTGGCTGCTGTGGAGATATTTGGAGCAGTTCAAGAAGTGATGGTTGAATATCAGGACGAAATCTCCCGTTCAAAAGAGGAGAACGAACGTCTTCAGAGGATACTGGACTTGGTTCTCAAACCCGAGATCAAATTACACAAAGCAGGTTTGTTACACTGGTATTGTTGTGATACAGCTGAGGTCGTTTCATACGTGTATAGCTAGCCGGATAGCATCCTCCTCTATGCAGTCCTATGGACAGATAGTCGGAGACTTTGCCATGGCATGTATTGAAATAAAAATGACCCCGCCAAGACAGTTTGTTATGAAATCCTTCTTTCACTGACTAATGGTTCGTCGTGTGCCTGTATGCCTTTGACGGGCATCAAGCTAGCCAAATGTGCCTTGCAAAAAATAAATAAACACACTTTTCAACTACTACGAAGCCAAGTAAGTTGGCGAGCTAACTTTAGGTCCAACTCGGGATTTAGTCAAAGTTACCTCGCTAACTCCCTTTACTTGCTATTAAATGACTCTGTAAGATACGTTTGTATTTTACGAGTGAATGTTGGAAGGGTGACGTCGGTGTAGAACTGAGGTACCGTAAATGAAACCGGTCAACGATAACCGGAAGCTTCAACAGCTCCATCCAACTCTCTTCCAGTCTACTATTACACTTCCAACCCTTTCCCAGTTGTCAGGGACACTTCTCCTCCACTCGCGTTTAACTCAGAACGCATTCGTGAAGAATATCTACTTTCCTCTTTACATATTCTCCTCCAATGCTTTTGTGAGGACGAGACGAGAGGCGGACAGAGGAGAGGAACCTGAGGAGTTGTGTTCCTAATAATTGAGAAACGGCTCGTCTTCCACCAAAGGCTTCCACTCATAATTGTCTCCTAGCAGTCGATGCTTCCAGTTGAGAGGTTACATTTAGGTTTCCTCAGTCCCACGCTCATGTTACCCATTACCTTATCAGTTGTTTGTGGAATATAACATATTGCAATCGAGGAATAGGCACACACATATAACCACAGGCATGAAGAGAGCAGCATTGTCTGAACAATGAAGGGCTTGTTTTAAACTGGCTAATACTGTATCCTCCCCTGCAGACCCTGGGCAGATCATTATCTCTGTCTCTGAAGAGGTTCCCCATGAGCAGCAGGAGTGGAGCCCCAGTCTAGGGCAGGAGGACATAGAGATCAAGCAGATTAAAAAGGAGCAGGAGTTTGATACCCCAGATTGGACATACACTCCCTGGGATGTAGAAAATGACTCTCATGGTAAGAACCCAACTATGTCCTCACAGGAGGACAGTGAGAGGAATGATCTGTCAACCACTCCAGCTGAACAGAACAACATAGAACCTGATGAAGAGGGCTATGCAGCATCAGAGCCAACCAGAGACTCACAACTCCACTCTGCAGTAAATCCAGACTCTTCTGAAGCTCAGAGTGAAAATGTTTTTCGCTGTGATGTTTGCAACATAAGTTATCGAGCGAAAGGAAGACTAACAATGCACATGAGGCTACACACAGAGACACCGTTTCACTGTACGTTTTGTCTTAAACGTTTCAAAAGGGAGGGTACTCTGAAAGACCATGTGAGGACACACACAGGAGAGAGACCCTATCCATGCCACATCTGTGAAAAAACATTCAAAAAAAGGAATCATCTGTTAGATCATATTAAGACTCACACAGGGGAGAGACCACACAGCTGCCATGTTTGTGGAAAATGTTTTCCGCAAAGCAATCACCTAACAGACCACATCAGGATTCACACTGGGGAGAGACCTTTTAGTTGCCCTGTCTGCGGAAAAGATTTCACAACAAACAGTACTATGGTCAAACATATCAGGACTCACACAGGGGAGAAACCGTTTGGATGCCATATCTGTGGTGCACAGTTTACACAAAGTAGTAGTAGGACTGCACATATCAAGGCTCAACACAAGGGGGAGCACATGCACAGGTGCACAGATTGTGGCAAAACCTACAAGAACATAGGCTTCTTGAGGAGGCATGTGGAAACCATCCACAAAGGTCCTGACCCTGGCCCCAGTGTAACCATTGTGTTGTAAACATGAAGTCAATCCAGGTTGAAAGAGGGAAATGCTTAACTCTGCTGTATTTGCAACCTAAGTTTACGGAGTACAAGGAAGATCACACATATACACACAGATCCCATATCACTGTAATCTCTGTGAAAAACATGGGTATTTATTTTTTAGCATTACTATCAGTGTCTTATAAGCCCATATGGGCTGGGTGCCACTGAGGAATGACACTTAAACAATATATATATATTTTTTTTTAAATCTATCAAATCAAAAGGTACTATGAACGTGCAATTGAGGACACACAGGGGAGGTGCAATGTCTGTGTGACACTTTTCAGAGATAAGGGGCATGTAACACTCAGATACATTTGTAATATTTTAAAACACTTTTAAGGCTAAACACAAGTCGGAGAAGCGGCACAGACAACAATGGTGAACACTTCATTAAGATTGGCTCCCCAAGAGTGCATGTGACAACCATTCACACAGGAAAGACGTGTCCATGTTGTTACCGACAAGTTATGTCCACATGAAATGTCCTTTCTGTAACCACAGATGATGAGTAATTTGATATAATTCATTTAATTCACTGTATTTGTTTTACTAAATTGTTCTTGTTCTGCACTGACTATGTTTTATGTTTACACTTCTGTTATGGTTAAGATCCACGATATGAAAACATTTGTTTAGGTTATTAAACGTATGTTTCGGTTTTCAGGGAAAATACACAATCTGATGACTTGTCTGTCTTTTTAAGGGATTTTAAAATGGTATCAAAAGCTCTAACTCGAATAAAGACCGAAGGTAATGTTTATCACGTTGTCTGGCTTCTTCTTTAACGCCAAGCTGATAGCTATATTTCTCCAGTAAACTGTTCTTGTTTTGCACTGACCGTTTTTAATTTGTACACTTTTGTTATTGCTAAGACATCCACGGTATGAAAATAAATATTTGGTATGCCGAGGTTTTCAAGCATTAACAATCTGATGACTTATCAGTTTTGAATTGTTATAAAGTGTCTTTGAAATGGAATTAAGGTTTTAACCCGGATAAATAAAGACCGAATTAAATATTCGTCATTGTCTTCTTGAAAGCCAAGCTGATATCTATGTTTCTCCAGTACCACAGAAGGCGAAAAGTATTTGTTTCACGCATGAAGTCCTAGTACACAAACACTGAGCCACAAGACTGTTCTGTTAAAGACGATGAAGCCAAGAGATGCGGCTTTTAGCATTTTGGGTTAACGCTGCTCACGGATATTATCGGAGTGGTGGTAAATGAGGAGACCTGTTCTAAATAGAGACCTAGGAAAGTGCGCTAAATGAGAAATGCACTACAAATTGTCCTCCAAACGACATGGGAGTTTTATTTTGACATGTGTGTACTTCGCTCTACGACCTGAGAGGCAGTAATAATCCTGAAAGCTTCCAGCCTGTCGGAAAATCAGGTGAAGAAGAGGACCAACCGCCGCGACAGTCGTCTTGGACGAGAGAATACATTTCGCAAGCGTCCAGCAAGCACAAATACTCTCATGGCATAGGCCAAGTGATGATTATTCATTGAGCCAAGATTAATGCATTCCAACCATTGATTCCAACATGTCAAAACTACAGCTGCTGAATGAGTTTTTCACGCAACGATTAACAGTGGCTGCTGTGGAGATATTTGGAGCAGTTCAGGAAGTGATGGTTGACTATCAGGACGAAATCTCCCGTTCAAAAGAGGAGAACGAACGTCTTCAGAGGATACTGGACTTGGTTCTCAAACCCGAGATCAAATTACACAGAACAGGTTTGTTACACTGGTATTGTGATACAGCTGAGATCGTCGCTGGGTATTTTTGAAGTACGCTGTCTATAGCGTTCATATAGACTTCCTGTTTACAATCCTGCTTATGTTGTAGGTTGTATGTTGTATGTGTATGTTATGTGTGATGTCTCTATGTCTTTAAGCTACTTGGAACCTGAATTTCCCCTAGGGATAAATAAAGTTTCTATCTATCTATCTATCTATCTATCTATCTATCTATCTATCTATCTATCATCTAAACAACGGAGTAAGGCAAGCTTATCTTTGGATTCTCATGGGGTAGTTGAGGCAGTTGAACTCAGCTCATGAGGCATTTGGCTAAATATCATTAATAATAAAAAAAAATGAATGTACCAATCCCAGATTGCCCCTTTTAATGGTACAACTAGTCTGAGCAGTGAGCACATAGGACAGGGGGATTTTATTGTAAACTAGAAAGAGAAGTTCCAGAAGAGACTTTGTGGGCTTGCAATGTCTTGTTTTGGTAGTTTAAAGATAGTTTGAACGATTTGTCTATGTAAAAAGTGCTATACAAATACATTTGAGAGAGATAAACATGTGGAGGTTAATCAATATGGGTTGCTGAAGCAAGCCCACTAATGAGCTCTCTGGCAAACACAAACAGTTGGGTAATAGATCCTTATTGTCATAGTTAACTAAAGTTGTATTAGTACTCTCATATAAATTAGAATTCATATCGTTAGGACATTTATGTAGCAAGGGTATTAAACAAGTAACATAGCTGCATTGTCTGAACAACGATAGTCTTGTTTTTAACTGGCTAATACTGTATCCTTCCCTGCAGACCCTGCACAGATCATTATCTCTGTCTCTGAAGAGGTTCCCCATGAGCAGCAGGAGTGGAGCCCCAGTCTAGGGCAGGAGGACATAGAGACACAGATTAAAGAGGAGCACGAGTTTGATACCTCAGACTCAACATACACTCCCTGGGATGTAGAAAGTGACTCTGATGGTAAGAACCCAACTATGTCCTCACAGGAGGACAGTGAGAGGAATGATCTGTCAACCACTCCAGCTGAACAGAACAAAATAGAACCTGATGAAGAGGAATATACAGTATCAGAACCAACCAGAGACTCACAACTCCTCTCTGCAGTAAATCCAGACTCTTCTGAAGCTCAGAGTGAAAATGTTCATCGCTGTGATGTTTGCAACCTAAGTTATGGGACGAAAGGAAGACTAACACTGCACATGAGGCTACACACAGAGACACCGTATCACTGTACGTTTTGTCTAAAGCGTTTCGAAGAGAAGGGTAAGTGGAAAGCGCATGTGAAGACGCACACAGGGGAGAGACCCTATAGATGCAATGTCTGTGAAAAACATTTCAAAAAAAGGAATAACCTAATAGATCATATTAACACTCACACAGGGGAGAGACCATACAGCTGTCAGGTTTGTAAAAAACGTTTTACACAAAGGAGTTCTATGAAGCAACATACTAGGATCCATACAGGGGAGAAACCATACCGCTGCCACGTCTGTGGAAAACACTTTACACTGAAGGGTACCATGATAGGGCATATCAGGACTCACACAGGGGAGAAACCACACATCTGCCATGTGTGTGGAACGCCTTTCAAAGCGAAGTGTGATCTGACCGCCCATATACGGATTCACACAGGGGAAAAACCCTATAGTTGCCATTTCTGTCCAAAAAAATTCAGAAGAAATTGTGATCTAACTGTCCATGTTAGGACTCACACAGGAGAGGAACCATACAGCTGCCACGTCTGTGGGAAACATTTCAAAGAGAAGGGTGGCCTGACAAAGCATATACAGGTTCACACAGGAGAGAAACCATACAGCTGCGACGTCTGTGGGAAACATTTCAGCCAAAGAGTTGCCATGATAGGACATATGAGGATTCACACGGGGGAGAAACCTTTTAAATGTAATTTTTGTGAAAGACATTTCAGACTAAGTCGTACCAGGAGAGCACATATTCAAACTAAACACAAGGGGGAGCATCTGCACACATGCAGAGATTGTGACAAAAGCTACATTAAGATGAGCTCCTTAAGAAAGCATGTGGAAACCATCCACACAGGTCCTGACCCTGGTCCACATGACATGTTCTGAGTGTAACCATTGCATTGCAAATATGAAGTGAATCCAGACCGTTTTTCAGCTCAGAGTGAGCTTGTTTATTGGTAAAACGTTGAGGCAAGATGCAAGGGGAAAGGCTACATATGTGTCTGTGGAAAATATAAAATATGAGACTCATGTAACAGTTCATATTAGGACTCATACAAGGGGGAGACCATACAGCTGCCATGTTTGTGGAAAACTGTCGTAATATGGTAAAACACTGAGGCACAAGGGGGAGAAGCCATCCATATGTAATGACTGTGGTGAACGCTTCACTAAGATTGGCTCCCTGAGAGAGCATGTGACAACCATTCGCACAGGAAAGACATGAGTGTCCATTTTATGACTGAGAAATCAGGTCCACAGGAAATATCCTCACTGTAACCACAGAAGATTCATAACTTGATGTAATCCATTCAATCCACTGTATTGTTTTAGTAAATTGTGTTTAAATTGTACAGACTGTTTTGTATTTTTATACCTTTGTCGTTGTTAAGAAATCCACAGTATACGAATGAATACCTGGTATGCCTAGGTTTTTCAGAGACATCCAAAATCTGATAACTCAACTGTTTTAATTGTTGACTGTGTGTGACGATGAAATTATATGATTAAGACATAATACGTGACTGTGATGTGATTATTTTTTTATCATGGCTGTGACGTGGGCGTGCTTTTATTACTTCTAAATTGCACCTCAGATGCCAGGGCATTTCTCTTTCTCACTGTGACCTGCTGCTGCTGACGATGAGGCAGGTTGTGAGTGAGTGTGGAGGAGAGGGGGGAGTCGGAGGGGGTGTGTGTGTGCGTGTGTTTGCGTGTGTGTGTGTTGAAAGAGTGCTGGAAGCTCGAGCTACAAACTCCTCCCTCATGACCTTGTTTGACTGGTTAGTTCTACCCTGACCGTGCCCAGTCCCTGAATTATTTTCATGAAAAAAAAACTGTTTAGGCTTTTCGATTTGTATACTCCAGTTGAAAATAAGCTTATTTTAACATTGTGGAACACAATTTCAATAAAATAAAAATGAAAAAAACATCTTAACATCTTAACTTCACAGTCAATCACTTCTATAGTTCAGAATAAATAATTTGGTGTGATGAACAAATAACAAAGGGACAAATGCAGAGAACAAGGTCGTTGCAAGAGGCGTACCCTCTCCCTCACGGCTCTCTTCCTCTGTCCTATCCTCCCTACTCTCTAAGAAAATGTTTTTAGGTCCTGGTGACAGACTGAAATTGCTAAGAAGTTTTGGGGTTTTCTACACGCCACTGCCTGGCCGAGACCTCCGCGTATAACAGAGTAAAAGGCTGGGAAGTTTGAAGATGGCGTGTACTTCTCTCTCTGACCTGTGAGAGGCAGCAACGTGCCTGAAAGCGTCCAGCCTGCCGGAAAATCACATGAAGAAGAACACGAACAACTGGAGTCAATTTCGCAAACGTCCAGCAATCCGAATATCGTCGAGACATATTGTCTTAATTATTTATCCGAGATTAACTAATTCCAACATGTCAAAACTACAGTTGTTAAATGACTTTTTCATGCAACGATTAACAGTGGCTGCTGTGGAAATATTTGAAGCAGTTCAAGAAGTAATTGTTGAATATGAGGACGAAATCTCCCGTTCAAAAGAACAAAACGAACGTCTTCAGAGGACACTGGACTTGGTTCTCAAACCCGAGATCAAATTACACAGAACAGGTTTGTTACACTATTGTTTTAATACAGAGATCGTCGCTAGCTATGTATCGCTGAAACACAACATCGTTATGTAGAGACACAGCAGTCTGTCGACGATGTCATTGGAATTTAAAGGGTCAATCTGGGATTCAAACAAAAAAGCGGTCACCCTGCCACCTTTTACTAAACAGCGGGTGGAGCTTGAGAACAATAACCACGCTCATTCACATGCGGAGCTAGCCGAGGACTGATCATCCATTAGAACACAATGATAGTTTTAACCATGTTTCGAAGATATACAGTGTTACAATTAGATTGTTTACAAACGATGGAGTAAGGCAAGCTTATATCTTTGGGTTCTGAGGGGGTAAGACAGCTGAACTAAACTCATGAGGCATTTGTTATATTCTTAAATAATCAATGGCTATTGTCTATGTCATGCAGAGACACAGTCTCAATAGTTTGGGAATTTACAGCTTGTCGGATGAGCACACTGAGAGGAGAGAAGCATTTTCTTGTAATTGACATCTGGTTTGACAAACGTTGCGGTAATAGGTCCTTATTGTCATGCTTAACGAAGTTGTAATAGTTCTCTCAGGTATTTGAATAAATAACGTAAAGCTGTTTATGTGACAAGGGTATGAAACATGTACCACATGGTATGTGGGGGATGAATGAAAAAGGTAAGGTGGTCTGAACCTCTCACATCCTAGTTGTTTATATGAATTAATTATTCAAACAGTCACAGCCACCATTATCTTTATCAACCCTTCCTCCAGTACAGCAGGTGTTGCGTTCGTACAGTACCAGTCAAAAGTTTGGACACACCTTGCCAACAGTGTGCAAAGCTGTCATCAAAGCAAAAGGTGGCTACTTTGAAGAATCTAAAATATAAAACATATTCTGGTTTGTTTAACACTTTTTTGTTTACGACATAATTCCATATGTGTTCCTTCATAGTTTTGATGTCTTCAATATTAATCTACAATGTAGAAAATAATAAAAAATAAAGAAAAACCATTGAATGAGAAGGTGTGTCCAAACTTTTGACTGGTACTGTATGTCCTTGTTTCTATAAGGTCTGAACAATGAAGGGCTTGTTTTAAATTGGCTAATACTGTATCCTTCCCTGCAGACCCTGGGCAGATCATTATCGCCGTCTTTGAAGAGGTTCCTCATGAGCAGCAGGAGTGGAGCCCCAGTCTAGGGCAGGAGGACATGGAGATCAAACAGATTAAAGAGCAAGAGTTTGATACCTCAAACTCAACATACCCTCCCTCGGGTGTACAAAGTAACCCTGATGGTAAGAACCCAACTATGTCCTCACAGGAGGACAGTGAGAGGAATGATCTGTCAACCACTCCAGCTGAACAGAACAAGATAGAGTTGAGCCCCAGTCTAGGGCAGGAGGACATAGAGATCTCACAGATTAAAGAGGAGCAGGAGTTTGATACCTCAGACTCAACATACCCTCCCTTTAATTTAGAACGTCACTCTGATGGTAAACGAACAAATATATCCTCACAGGAGGACAGTGAGAGGAATGATCTGTCAACCACTCCAGCTGAACAGAACAAAATAGAACCTGATGAAGAGGGCTATGCAGCATCAGAGCCAACCAGAGACTCACAACTCCTCTCTGCAGTAAATCCAGACTCTTCTGAAGCTCAGAGTGAGAATGTTTATCGCTGTGATGTTTGCAACAAAAGTTATGGAGTTAAAGGAAGACTAACACTGCACATGAGGCTACACACAGAGACACCGTATCACTGTACGTTTTGTCTTAAATCTTTTAAAGAGAAGGGTGCTTTGAAAGTGCATGTGATGACACACACAGGGGAGAGACCCTATAGGTGCAACGTCTGTGAAAAACATTTCAAAGACAAGGGTAGCCTGAGAAGGCATATACGGGTTCACACAGGGGAGACTCCCTACAGTTGCCTTGACTGTGGAAAACATTTCAAAGAGAAGGGTAGCCTGAGAATGCATATACGGGTTCACACAGGGGAGAAACCCTACAGTTGCCTTGTCTGTGGAAAACATTTCTCAAAAAACAGTTCTCTAAACGATCACATTAGGACTCACACAGGGGAAAAACCCTATAGTTGCCATTTCTGTCCAAAAAAATTCTTTAGAAATTGTCATCTAACTGCCCATGTTAGGACTCACACAGGAGAAAAACCATACAGCTGCCACGTCTGTGGGAAACATTTCAAAGAGAAGGGTGGCCTGACAAAGCATATACAGATTCACACAGGAGAGAAACCATACAGCTGCGACGTCTGTGGGAAACTTTTCAGGCAAAGAGGTGCCATAATAGGACATATGAGGACTCACACGGGGGAGAAACCTTTTAAATGTAACTTTTGTGAAAGACATTTCTCAAGCAGGGCCAGCATGCAAAAACATATGAGGACTCACACGGGGGAGAAACCTTTTAAATGTAATTTTTGTGAAAGACATTTCTCAAGCAGGGCCAACATGCAAAAACATATGAGGACTCACACGGGGGAGAAACCTTTTAAATGTAATTTTTGTGAAAGACATTTCAAACGAAGTCGTACCAGGACAGCACATATTAAAACTAAACACAAGGGGGAGCACCTGCACACATGCAGAGATTGTGACAAAAGCTACATTAAGATCAGCTCCTTAAGAAAGCACGTGGAAACCATCCACAGAGGTCCTGACCCTGGTCCACATGACATGTTCTGAGTGTAACCATTGCATTGCAAATATGAAGTGAATCCAGACCGTTTTTCAGCTCAAGAGTGAGCTTGTTTATTGGTAAAACGTTCAGGCAAGACGCAGGGGAAAGGCTACATATGTATCTGTGGAAAATATATAATATGAGACTCATGTAACAGTTCATATTAGGACTCATACAGGGGGGAGACCATACAGCTGCCATGTTTGTGGAAAACTGTCGTAATATGGTAAAACACTGAGGCACAAGGGGGAGAAGCCATCCATATGTAATGACTGTGGTGAACGCTTCACTAAGATTGGCTCCCTGAGAGAGCATGTGACAACCATTCGCACAGGAAAGACATGAGTGTCCATTTTATGACTGAGAAATCAGGTCCACAGGAAATGTCCTCACTGTAACCACAGAGGATTCATAACTTGATGTAATCCATTCAATCCACTGTATTGTTTTAGTAAATTGTGTTTAAATTGTACAGACTGTTTTGTATTTTTGTTTTTTCAAGGCAAGCTGTATACTCCAGTTGAAAATAAGCTTATTTTAACATTGTGGAACACAATTTCAATAAAATAAAAATGAAAAAAAAACATCTTAACTTCACTGTCAATCACTTCTATAGTTCAGAATAAATAATTTGGTGTGATGAACAAATAACAAAGGGACAAATGCAGAGAACAAGGTCGTCGCAACCTGTGTACCCTCTCACTCACCGCTCTCTCTTCCTCTGTCCTATCCTCCCTACCCTCTGTTGAATCCTTCTCCCTTCTATCCTTCCTCTGTCTCTGTCCTTCTCTCTCTTCCTCTGTCCTATCCTCCCTTCCGTCTGTTGAATCCTTCTCCCTTCTATCCACTGATGCAGCCTCCTCCACCCTCCTGTCCACTCTTTCCTCATCCATCAACTCTCTCTTTCCACAGACCTCAAGGCCAGCACAGTCCTCTCCACGCGCTCCCTGGCTGTCTGAAACCCTGCGAGCTCGTAGAACAGGGCTCCGGGCAGCTGAGAGGAAATGGAGAAAAACTGGCTTCCCTGATGTCTTAGAACCTTTATCTCTCTCCTTCTCAACTACACCTCATCTGCATCAGCTACTAAAGCTTCTTACTACCATTCCAAAATTCAATCCTCTGCCTCTGACCCAAGGAAACTGTTCACATTTTCCTCACTCCTCAACCCACCTCCTCCCCCTCCTCCCTCCTCCCTGTCTGCAGATGACTGTCACCTACTTTAAAAAGAAGGTTTAGACATTAGCAGCTCTTTCTCTCTACCTCTGGCCAACACTGCTACCTCTCCTCCCAAACCCGCTGCGCTCCTCCCGGCCTCTGGTTTATCTGATATTTCTCCCCTCTCCCCTGATGATGCTCTAAAACTGGTCACATCCAAGCAGGCAACCACCTGCCCCCTCGATTCTATTCCATCCCCCTTTCTCCAATCCATCTCTAAAGACCTCCTCCTGTTCCTTACTACCTTTATCAATTCCTCTCTATCCACATGATCTCTCCCAGCGGCCTTCAAGACAGCCAGAGTCAAGCCTCTACTCTCAACACTTCACCCGTCTGCTGTCCATAACTACAGACCGGTATCCCTTTTCTCCTTCTTATCTGAAACCCATGAACGTGCTGTCTCTAACCAACTGTCTCACTACCTCCTGCAGAACAACCTCCCTGACCCTCACCAATCCGGCTTTAAGGCTGGGTACTCTACTGAGACTGCTCTCCTCGCTGTCACGGAGGCCCTCCACTCTGCTCGAGCTTCCTCCCTCTCCTCTGTTCTCATTCTTCTGTACCTGTCCGCCGCATTTGACATAGTAAACCACCCGATCCTTCTCTCCACCCTCTCAGAATTGGGTATCTCTGGCTCTGCATTCCCCTGGTTTGCATCCTACCTGGCCGATCGCTCTTACCAGCTCTTACCAGCTCTTACCATAATTTGTACAGCTCATGGAGCTGGTTTGATAGCTAGCCAACTAAGCTGCTAGTAGTAGTAGTGGTGGTAGTGGTAGTGGTAGTGTGCGTTGCTAGGTAACGACGTAAACCATGGCAGGTGGTCGTGTGTATGTTGTCTATATCACCTGCAGGGTAGGCTCCAACAATGGGAATTACAAACCACCCGTTGTATAAAAAGCTTTAACTTGGATAATAAAGACGCAGAGGAGTGTTCCTTCACGTTGTTTTCTTGAAAGCCAAGGCGAAAGCTATGTTTCAGCAGGTGGCGACATTATTTGTATACATTATTAGTAAGTCCGAGCCATGAGAATGTGTTGTGAGATGGCTAAGCTTGGTGTGTCCACACTTTCTGGGTGAAAATGTTTTTAGGTCCTGGTGACAGACTGAAATTGCTAAGAAGTTTTGGGGTTTTCTTCACGCCGAGACCTCCGCGTATAACAGAGTAAAAGGCTGGGAAGTTTGAAGATGGCGTGTACTTCTCTCTCTGACCTGTGAGAGGCAGCAACGTGCCTGAAAGCGTCCAGCCTGCTGGAAAATCACATGAAGAAGAACACGAACAACTGGAGTCAATTTCGCAAGCGTCCAGCAATCCGAATACCGTCGAGACATATTGTCTTAATTATTTATCCGAGATTAACTAATTCCAACATGTCAAAACTACAGTTGTTAAATGACTTTTTCATGCAACGATTAACAGTGGCTGCTGTGGAGATATTTGGAGCAGTTCAAGAAGTAATTGTTGAATATCAGGACGAAATCTCCCGTTCAAAAGAGGAGAACGAACGTCTTCAGAGGACACTGGACTTGGTTCTCAAACCCGAGATCAAATTACACAGAACAGGTTTGTTACACTATTGTTTTAATACAGAGATCGTCGCTAGCTATGTATCGCTGAAACACAACATCGTTATGTAGAGACACAGCAGTCTGTCGACGATGTCATTGGAATTTAAAGGGTCAATCTGGGATTCAAACAAAAAAGCGGTCACCCTGCCACCTTTTACTAAACAGCGGGTGGAGCTTGAGAACAATAACCACGCTCATTCACATGCGGAGCTAGCCGAGGACTGATCATCCATTAGAACACAATGATAGTTTTAACCATGTTTCGAAGATATACAGTGTTACAATTAGATTGTTTACAAACGATGGAGTAAGGCAAGCTTATATCTTTGGGTTCTGAGGGGGTAAGACAGCTGAACTAAACTCATGAGGCATTTGTTATATTCTTAAATAATCAATGGCTATTGTCTGTCATGCAGAGACACAGTCTCAATAGTTTGGGAATTTACAGCTTGTCGGATGAGCACACTGAGAGGAGAGAAGCATTTTCTTGTAATTGACATCTGGTTTGACAAACATTGCGGTAATAGGTCCTTATTGTCATGCTTAACGAAGTTGTAATAGTTCTCTCAGGTATTTGAATAAATAACGTAAAGCTGTTTATGTGACAAGGGTATGAAACATGTACCACATGGTATGTGGGGGATGAATGAAAAAGGTAAGGTGGTCTGAACCTCTCACTCATCCTAGTTGTTTATATGAATTAATTATTCAAACAGTCACAGCCACCATTGTCTTTATCAACCCTTCCTCCAGTACAGCAGGTGTTGCGTTCGTACAGTACCAGTCAAAAGTTTGGACACACCGTGCCAACAGTGTGCAAAGCTGTCATCAAAGCAAAAGGTGGCTACTTTGAAGAATCTAAAATATAAAACATATTCTGGTTTGTTTAACACTTTTTTGTTTACGACATAATTCCATATGTGTTCCTTCATAGTTTTGATGTCTTCAATATTAATCTACAATGTAGAAAAAAATAAAAAAAATAAAGAAAAACCATTGAATGAGAAGGTGTGTCCAAACTTTTGACTGGTACTGTATGTCCTTGTTTCTATAAGGTCTGAACAATGAAGGGCTTGTTTTAAATTGGCTAATACTGTATCCTTCCCTGCAGACCCTGGGCAGATCATTATCGCCGTCTTTGAAGAGGTTCCTCATGAGCAGCAGGAGTGGAGCCCCAGTCTAGGGCAGGAGGACATAGAGATCACACAGATTAAAGAGCAAGAGTTTGATACCTCAAACTCAACATACCCTCCCTCGGGTGTACAAAGTAACCCTGATGGTAAGAACCCAACGATGTCCTCACAGGAGGACAGTGAGAGGAATGATCTGTCAACCACTCCAGCTGAACAGAACAAGATAGAGTTGAGCCCCAGTCTAGGGCAGGAGGACATAGAGATCACACAGATTAAAGAGGAGCAGGAGTTTGATACCTCAGACTCAACATACCCTCCCTTTAATTTAGAACGTGACTCTGATGGTAAACGAACAAATATATTCTCACAGGAGGACAGTGAGAGGAATGATCTATCAACCACTCCAGCTGAACAGAACAAAATAGAACCTGATGAGGAGGGCTATGCAGCATCAGAGCCAACCAGAGACTCACAACTCCTCTCTGCAGTAAATCCAGACTCTTCTGAAGCTCAGAGTGAGAATGTTTATCGCTGTGATGTTTGCAACAAAAGTTATGGAGTTAAAGGAAGACTAACACTGCACATGAGGCTACACACAGAGACACCGTATCACTGTAGGTTTTGTCTTAAATCTTTTAAAGAGAAGGGTGCTTTGAAAGTGCATGTGATGACACACACAGGGGAGAGACCCTATAGGTGCAACGTCTGTGAAAAACATTTCAAAGAGAAGGGTAGCCTGAGAAGGCATATACAGGTTCACACAGGGGAGACTCCCTACAGTTGCCTTGTCTGTGGAAAACATTTCAAAGAGAAGGGTAGCCTGAGAATGCATATACGGGTTCACACAGGGGAGAGACCCTACAGTTGCCTTGTCTGTGGAAAACATTTCGCAAAAAGCGGTCATCTAAACGATCACATTAGGACTCACACAGGGGAAAAACCCTATAGTTGCCATTTCTGTCCAAAAAAATTCATTAGAAATTGTCATCTAACTGTCCATGTTAGGACTCACACAGGAGAAAAACCATACAGCTGCCACGTCTGTGGGAAACATTTCAAAGTGAAGGGTGGCCTGACAAAGCATATACTGGTTCACACAGGAGAGAAACCATACAGCTGCCACGTCTGTGGGAAACATTTCAGGGAAAGCGGTGCCATAATAAGACATATGAGGACTCACACGGGGGAGAAACCTTTTAAATGTAATTTTTGTGAAAGACATTTCTCAATCAGGACCAACATGCAAAAACATATGAGGACTCACACAGGGGAGAAACCTTTTAAATGTAATTTTTGTGAAAGACATTTCTCAAGCAGGGCCAACATGCAAAAACATATGAGGACTCACACGGGGGAGAAACCTTTTAAATGTAATTTTTGTGAAAGACATTTCTCAAGCAGGGCCAACATGCAAAAACATATGAGGACTCACACGGAGGAGAAACCTTTTAAATGTAATTTTTGTGAAAGACATTTCAAACTAAGTCGTACCAGGACAGCACATATTAAAACTAAACACAAGGGGGAGCACCTGCACACATGCAGAGATTGTGACAAAAGCTACATTAAGATCAGCTCCTTAAGAAAGCACGTGGAAACCATCCACAGAGGTCCTGACCCTGGTCCACATGACATGTTCTGAGTGTAACCATTGCATTGCAAATATGAAGTGAATCCAGACCGTTTTTCAGCTCAGAGTGAGCTTGTTTATTGGTAAAACGTTCAGGCAAGACGCAGGGGAAAGGCTACATATGTTTCTGTGGAAAATATATAATATGAGACTCATGTAACAGTTCATATTAGGACTCATACAGGGGGGAGACCATACAGCTGCCATGTTTGTGGAAAACTGTCGTAATATGGTAAAACATTGAGGCACAAGGGGGAGAAGCCATCCATATGTAATGACTGTGGTGAACGCTTCACTAAGATTGGCTCCCTGAGAGAGCATGTGACAACCATTCGCACAGGAAAGACATGAGTGTCCATTTTATGACTGAGAAATCAGGTCCACAGGAAATGTCCTCACTGTAACCACAGAGGATTCATAACTTGATGTAATCCATTCAATCCACTGTATTGTTTTAGTAAATTGTGTTTAAATTGTACAGACTGTTTTGTATTTTTGTTTTTTCAAGGCAAGCTGTATACTCCAGTTGAAAATAAGCTTATTTTAACATTGTGGAACACAATTTCAATAAAATAAAAATGAAAAAAAAACATCTTAACTTCACTGTCAATCACTTCTATAGTTCAGAATAAATAATTTGGTGTGATGAACAAATAACAAAGGGACAAATGCAGAGAACAAGGTCGTCGCAACCTGTGTACCCTCTCACTCACCGCTCTCTCTTCCTCTGTCCTATCCTCCCTACCCTCTGTTGAATCCTTCTCCCTTCTATCCTTCCTCTGTCTCTGTCCTTCTCTCTCTTCCTCTGTCCTATCCTCCCTTCCGTCTGTTGAATCCTTCTCCCTTCTATCCACTGATGCAGCCTCCTCCACCCTCCTGTCCACTCTTTCCTCATCCATCAACTCTCTCTTTCCACAGACCTCAAGGCCAGCACAGTCCTCTCCACGCGCTCCCTGGCTGTCTGAAACCCTGCGAGCTCGTAGAACAGGGCTCCGGGCAGCTGAGAGGAAATGGAGAAAAACTGGCTTCCCTGATGTCTTAGAACCTTTATCTCTCTCCTTCTCAACTACACCTCATCTGCATCAGCTACTAAAGCTTCTTACTACCATTCCAAAATTCAATCCTCTGCCTCTGACCCAAGGAAACTGTTCACATTTTCCTCACTCCTCAACCCACCTCCTCCCCCTCCTCCCTCCTCCCTGTCTGCAGATGACTGTCACCTACTTTAAAAAGAAGGTTTAGACATTAGCAGCTCTTTCTCTCTACCTCTGGCCAACACTGCTACCTCTCCTCCCAAACCCGCTGCGCTCCTCCCGGCCTCTGGTTTATCTGATATTTCTCCCCTCTCCCCTGATGATGCTCTAAAACTGGTCACATCCAAGCAGGCAACCACCTGCCCCCTCGATTCTATTCCATCCCCCTTTCTCCAATCCATCTCTAAAGACCTCCTCCTGTTCCTTACTACCTTTATCAATTCCTCTCTATCCACATGATCTCTCCCAGCGGCCTTCAAGACAGCCAGAGTCAAGCCTCTACTCTCAACACTTCACCCGTCTGCTGTCCATAACTACAGACCGGTATCCCTTTTCTCCTTCTTATCTGAAACCCATGAACGTGCTGTCTCTAACCAACTGTCTCACTACCTCCTGCAGAACAACCTCCCTGACCCTCACCAATCCGGCTTTAAGGCTGGGTACTCTACTGAGACTGCTCTCCTCGCTGTCACGGAGGCCCTCCACTCTGCTCGAGCTTCCTCCCTCTCCTCTGTTCTCATTCTTCTGTACCTGTCCGCCGCATTTGACATAGTAAACCACCCGATCCTTCTCTCCACCCTCTCAGAATTGGGTATCTCTGGCTCTGCATTCCCCTGGTTTGCATCCTACCTGGCCGATCGCTCTTACCAGCTCTTACCAGCTCTTACCATAATTTGTACAGCTCATGGAGCTGGTTTGATAGCTAGCCAACTAAGCTGCTAGTAGTAGTAGTGGTGGTAGTGGTAGTGGTAGTGTGCGTTGCTAGGTAACGACGTAAACCATGGCAGGTGGTCGTGTGTATGTTGTCTATATCACCTGCAGGGTAGGCTCCAACAATGGGAATTACAAACCACCCGTTGTATAAAAAGCTTTAACTTGGATAATAAAGACGCAGAGGAGTGTTCCTTCACGTTGTTTTCTTGAAAGCCAAGGCGAAAGCTATGTTTCAGCAGGTGGCGACATTATTTGTATACATTATTAGTAAGTCCGAGCCATGAGAATGTGTTGTGAGATGGCTAAGCTTGGTGTGTCCACACTTTCTGGGTGAAAATGTTTTTAGGTCCTGGTGACAGACTGAAATTGCTAAGAAGTTTTGGGGTTTTCTTCACGCCGAGACCTCCGCGTATAACAGAGTAAAAGGCTGGGAAGTTTGAAGATGGCGTGTACTTCTCTCTCTGACCTGTGAGAGGCAGCAACGTGCCTGAAAGCGTCCAGCCTGCTGGAAAATCACATGAAGAAGAACACGAACAACTGGAGTCAATTTCGCAAGCGTCCAGCAATCCGAATACCGTCGAGACATATTGTCTTAATTATTTATCCGAGATTAACTAATTCCAACATGTCAAAACTACAGTTGTTAAATGACTTTTTCATGCAACGATTAACAGTGGCTGCTGTGGAGATATTTGGAGCAGTTCAAGAAGTAATTGTTGAATATCAGGACGAAATCTCCCGTTCAAAAGAGGAGAACGAACGTCTTCAGAGGACACTGGACTTGGTTCTCAAACCCGAGATCAAATTACACAGAACAGGTTTGTTACACTATTGTTTTAATACAGAGATCGTCGCTAGCTATGTATCGCTGAAACACAACATCGTTATGTAGAGACACAGCAGTCTGTCGACGATGTCATTGGAATTTAAAGGGTCAATCTGGGATTCAAACAAAAAAGCGGTCACCCTGCCACCTTTTACTAAACAGCGGGTGGAGCTTGAGAACAATAACCACGCTCATTCACATGCGGAGCTAGCCGAGGACTGATCATCCATTAGAACACAATGATAGTTTTAACCATGTTTCGAAGATATACAGTGTTACAATTAGATTGTTTACAAACGATGGAGTAAGGCAAGCTTATATCTTTGGGTTCTGAGGGGGTAAGACAGCTGAACTAAACTCATGAGGCATTTGTTATATTCTTAAATAATCAATGGCTATTGTCTGTCATGCAGAGACACAGTCTCAATAGTTTGGGAATTTACAGCTTGTCGGATGAGCACACTGAGAGGAGAGAAGCATTTTCTTGTAATTGACATCTGGTTTGACAAACATTGCGGTAATAGGTCCTTATTGTCATGCTTAACGAAGTTGTAATAGTTCTCTCAGGTATTTGAATAAATAACGTAAAGCTGTTTATGTGACAAGGGTATGAAACATGTACCACATGGTATGTGGGGGATGAATGAAAAAGGTAAGGTGGTCTGAACCTCTCACTCATCCTAGTTGTTTATATGAATTAATTATTCAAACAGTCACAGCCACCATTGTCTTTATCAACCCTTCCTCCAGTACAGCAGGTGTTGCGTTCGTACAGTACCAGTCAAAAGTTTGGACACACCGTGCCAACAGTGTGCAAAGCTGTCATCAAAGCAAAAGGTGGCTACTTTGAAGAATCTAAAATATAAAACATATTCTGGTTTGTTTAACACTTTTTTGTTTACGACATAATTCCATATGTGTTCCTTCATAGTTTTGATGTCTTCAATATTAATCTACAATGTAGAAAAAAATAAAAAAAATAAAGAAAAACCATTGAATGAGAAGGTGTGTCCAAACCTTTGACTGGTACTGTATGTCCTTGTTTCTATAAGGTCTGAACAATGAAGGGCTTGTTTTAAATTGGCTAATACTGTATCCTTCCCTGCAGACCCTGGGCAGATCATTATCGCCGTCTTTGAAGAGGTTCCTCATGAGCAGCAGGAGTGGAGCCCCAGTCTAGGGCAGGAGGACATAGAGATCACACAGATTAAAGAGCAAGAGTTTGATACCTCAAACTCAACATACCCTCCCTCGGGTGTACAAAGTAACCCTGATGGTAAGAACCCAACGATGTCCTCACAGGAGGACAGTGAGAGGAATGATCTGTCAACCACTCCAGCTGAACAGAACAAGATAGAGTTGAGCCCCAGTCTAGGGCAGGAGGACATAGAGATCACACAGATTAAAGAGGAGCAGGAGTTTGATACCTCAGACTCAACATACCCTCCCTTTAATTTAGAACGTGACTCTGATGGTAAACGAACAAATATATTCTCACAGGAGGACAGTGAGAGGAATGATCTATCAACCACTCCAGCTGAACAGAACAAAATAGAACCTGATGAGGAGGGCTATGCAGCATCAGAGCCAACCAGAGACTCACAACTCCTCTCTGCAGTAAATCCAGACTCTTCTGAAGCTCAGAGTGAGAATGTTTATCGCTGTGATGTTTGCAACAAAAGTTATGGAGTTAAAGGAAGACTAACACTGCACATGAGGCTACACACAGAGACACCGTATCACTGTAGGTTTTGTCTTAAATCTTTTAAAGAGAAGGGTGCTTTGAAAGTGCATGTGATGACACACACAGGGGAGAGACCCTATAGGTGCAACGTCTGTGAAAAACATTTCAAAGAGAAGGGTAGCCTGAGAAGGCATATACAGGTTCACACAGGGGAGACTCCCTACAGTTGCCTTGTCTGTGGAAAACATTTCAAAGAGAAGGGTAGCCTGAGAATGCATATACGGGTTCACACAGGGGAGAGACCCTACAGTTGCCTTGTCTGTGGAAAACATTTCGCAAAAAGCGGTCATCTAAACGATCACATTAGGACTCACACAGGGGAAAAACCCTATAGTTGCCATTTCTGTCCAAAAAAATTCATTAGAAATTGTCATCTAACTGTCCATGTTAGGACTCACACAGGAGAAAAACCATACAGCTGCCACGTCTGTGGGAAACATTTCAAAGTGAAGGGTGGCCTGACAAAGCATATACTGGTTCACACAGGAGAGAAACCATACAGCTGCCACGTCTGTGGGAAACATTTCAGGGAAAGCGGTGCCATAATAAGACATATGAGGACTCACACGGGGGAGAAACCTTTTAAATGTAATTTTTGTGAAAGACATTTCTCAATCAGGACCAACATGCAAAAACATATGAGGACTCACACAGGGGAGAAACCTTTTAAATGTAATTTTTGTGAAAGACATTTCTCAAGCAGGGCCAACATGCAAAAACATATGAGGACTCACACGGGGGAGAAACCTTTTAAATGTAATTTTTGTGAAAGACATTTCTCAAGCAGGGCCAACATGCAAAAACATATGAGGACTCACACGGAGGAGAAACCTTTTAAATGTAATTTTTGTGAAAGACATTTCAAACTAAGTCGTACCAGGACAGCACATATTAAAACTAAACACAAGGGGGAGCACCTGCACACATGCAGAGATTGTGACAAAAGCTACATTAAGATCAGCTCCTTAAGAAAGCACGTGGAAACCATCCACAGAGGTCCTGACCCTGGTCCACATGACATGTTCTGAGTGTAACCATTGCATTGCAAATATGAAGTGAATCCAGACCGTTTTTCAGCTCAGAGTGAGCTTGTTTATTGGTAAAACGTTCAGGCAAGACGCAGGGGAAAGGCTACATATGTTTCTGTGGAAAATATATAATATGAGACTCATGTAACAGTTCATATTAGGACTCATACAGGGGGGAGACCATACAGCTGCCATGTTTGTGGAAAACTGTCGTAATATGGTAAAACATTGAGGCACAAGGGGGAGAAGCCATCCATATGTAATGACTGTGGTGAACGCTTCACTAAGATTGGCTCCCTGAGAGAGCATGTGACAACCATTCGCACAGGAAAGACATGAGTGTCCATTTTATGACTGAGAAATCAGGTCCACAGGAAATGTCCTCACTGTAACCACAGAGGATTCATAACTTGATGTAATCCATTCAATCCACTGTATTGTTTTAGTAAATTGTGTTTAAATTGTACAGACTGTTTTGTATTTTTGTTTTTTCAAGGCAAGCTGTATACTCCAGTTGAAAATAAGCTTATTTTAACATTGTGGAACACAATTTCAATAAAATAAAAATGAAAAAAAAACATCTTAACTTCACTGTCAATCACTTCTATAGTTCAGAATAAATAATTTGGTGTGATGAACAAATAACAAAGGGACAAATGCAGAGAACAAGGTCGTCGCAACCTGTGTACCCTCTCACTCACCGCTCTCTCTTCCTCTGTCCTATCCTCCCTACCCTCTGTTGAATCCTTCTCCCTTCTATCCTTCCTCTGTCTCTGTCCTTCTCTCTCTTCCTCTGTCCTATCCTCCCTTCCGTCTGTTGAATCCTTCTCCCTTCTATCCACTGATGCAGCCTCCTCCACCCTCCTGTCCACTCTTTCCTCATCCATCAACTCTCTCTTTCCACAGACCTCAAGGCCAGCACAGTCCTCTCCACGCGCTCCCTGGCTGTCTGAAACCCTGCGAGCTCGTAGAACAGGGCTCCGGGCAGCTGAGAGGAAATGGAGAAAAACTGGCTTCCCTGATGTCTTAGAACCTTTATCTCTCTCCTTCTCAACTACACCTCATCTGCATCAGCTACTAAAGCTTCTTACTACCATTCCAAAATTCAATCCTCTGCCTCTGACCCAAGGAAACTGTTCACATTTTCCTCACTCCTCAACCCACCTCCTCCCCCTCCTCCCTCCTCCCTGTCTGCAGATGACTGTCACCTACTTTAAAAAGAAGGTTTAGACATTAGCAGCTCTTTCTCTCTACCTCTGGCCAACACTGCTACCTCTCCTCCCAAACCCGCTGCGCTCCTCCCGGCCTCTGGTTTATCTGATATTTCTCCCCTCTCCCCTGATGATGCTCTAAAACTGGTCACATCCAAGCAGGCAACCACCTGCCCCCTCGATTCTATTCCATCCCCCTTTCTCCAATCCATCTCTAAAGACCTCCTCCTGTTCCTTACTACCTTTATCAATTCCTCTCTATCCACATGATCTCTCCCAGCGGCCTTCAAGACAGCCAGAGTCAAGCCTCTACTCTCAACACTTCACCCGTCTGCTGTCCATAACTACAGACCGGTATCCCTTTTCTCCTTCTTATCTGAAACCCATGAACGTGCTGTCTCTAACCAACTGTCTCACTACCTCCTGCAGAACAACCTCCCTGACCCTCACCAATCCGGCTTTAAGGCTGGGTACTCTACTGAGACTGCTCTCCTCGCTGTCACGGAGGCCCTCCACTCTGCTCGAGCTTCCTCCCTCTCCTCTGTTCTCATTCTTCTGTACCTGTCCGCCGCATTTGACATAGTAAACCACCCGATCCTTCTCTCCACCCTCTCAGAATTGGGTATCTCTGGCTCTGCATTCCCCTGGTTTGCATCCTACCTGGCCGATCGCTCTTACCAGCTCTTACCAGCTCTTACCATAATTTGTACAGCTCATGGAGCTGGTTTGATAGCTAGCCAACTAAGCTGCTAGTAGTAGTAGTGGTGGTAGTGGTAGTGGTAGTGTGCGTTGCTAGGTAACGACGTAAACCATGGCAGGTGGTCGTGTGTATGTTGTCTATATCACCTGCAGGGTAGGCTCCAACAATGGGAATTACAAACCACCCGTTGTATAAAAAGCTTTAACTTGGATAATAAAGACGCAGAGGAGTGTTCCTTCACGTTGTTTTCTTGAAAGCCAAGGCGAAAGCTATGTTTCAGCAGGTGGCGACATTATTTGTATACATTATTAGTAAGTCCGAGCCATGAGAATGTGTTGTGAGATGGCTAAGCTTGGTGTGTCCACACTTTCTGGGTGAAAATGTTTTTAGGTCCTGGTGACAGACTGAAATTGCTAAGAAGTTTTGGGGTTTTCTTCACGCCGAGACCTCCGCGTATAACAGAGTAAAAGGCTGGGAAGTTTGAAGATGGCGTGTACTTCTCTCTCTGACCTGTGAGAGGCAGCAACGTGCCTGAAAGCGTCCAGCCTGCTGGAAAATCACATGAAGAAGAACACGAACAACTGGAGTCAATTTCGCAAGCGTCCAGCAATCCGAATACCGTCGAGACATATTGTCTTAATTATTTATCCGAGATTAACTAATTCCAACATGTCAAAACTACAGTTGTTAAATGACTTTTTCATGCAACGATTAACAGTGGCTGCTGTGGAGATATTTGGAGCAGTTCAAGAAGTAATTGTTGAATATCAGGACGAAATCTCCCGTTCAAAAGAGGAGAACGAACGTCTTCAGAGGACACTGGACTTGGTTCTCAAACCCGAGATCAAATTACACAGAACAGGTTTGTTACACTATTGTTTTAATACAGAGATCGTCGCTAGCTATGTATCGCTGAAACACAACATCGTTATGTAGAGACACAGCAGTCTGTCGACGATGTCATTGGAATTTAAAGGGTCAATCTGGGATTCAAACAAAAAAGCGGTCACCCTGCCACCTTTTACTAAACAGCGGGTGGAGCTTGAGAACAATAACCACGCTCATTCACATGCGGAGCTAGCCGAGGACTGATCATCCATTAGAACACAATGATAGTTTTAACCATGTTTCGAAGATATACAGTGTTACAATTAGATTGTTTACAAACGATGGAGTAAGGCAAGCTTATATCTTTGGGTTCTGAGGGGGTAAGACAGCTGAACTAAACTCATGAGGCATTTGTTATATTCTTAAATAATCAATGGCTATTGTCTATGTCATGCAGAGACACAGTCTCAATAGTTTGGGAATTTACAGCTTGTCGGATGAGCACACTGAGAGGAGAGAAGCATTTTCTTGTAATTGACATCTGGTTTGACAAACATTGCGGTAATAGGTCCTTATTGTCATGCTTAACGAAGTTGTAATAGTTCTCTCAGGTATTTGAATAAATAACGTAAAGCTGTTTATGTGACAAGGGTATGAAACATGTACCACATGGTATGTGGGGGATGAATGAAAAAGGTAAGGTGGTCTGAACCTCTCACTCATCCTAGTTGTTTATATGAATTAATTATTCAAACAGTCACAGCCACCATTGTCTTTATCAACCCTTCCTCCAGTACAGCAGGTGTTGCGTTCGTACAGTACCAGTCAAAAGTTTGGACACACCGTGCCAACAGTGTGCAAAGCTGTCATCAAAGCAAAAGGTGGCTACTTTGAAGAATCTAAAATATAAAACATATTCTGGTTTGTTTAACACTTTTTTGTTTACGACATAATTCCATATGTGTTCCTTCATAGTTTTGATGTCTTCAATATTAATCTACAATGTAGAAAAAAATAAAAAAAATAAAGAAAAACCATTGAATGAGAAGGTGTGTCCAAACTTTTGACTGGTACTGTATGTCCTTGTTTCTATAAGGTCTGAACAATGAAGGGCTTGTTTTAAATTGGCTAATACTGTATCCTTCCCTGCAGACCCTGGGCAGATCATTATCGCCGTCTTTGAAGAGGTTCCTCATGAGCAGCAGGAGTGGAGCCCCAGTCTAGGGCAGGAGGACATAGAGATCACACAGATTAAAGAGCAAGAGTTTGATACCTCAAACTCAACATACCCTCCCTCGGGTGTACAAAGTAACCCTGATGGTAAGAACCCAACGATGTCCTCACAGGAGGACAGTGAGAGGAATGATCTGTCAACCACTCCAGCTGAACAGAACAAGATAGAGTTGAGCCCCAGTCTAGGGCAGGAGGACATAGAGATCACACAGATTAAAGAGGAGCAGGAGTTTGATACCTCAGACTCAACATACCCTCCCTTTAATTTAGAACGTGACTCTGATGGTAAACGAACAAATATATTCTCACAGGAGGACAGTGAGAGGAATGATCTATCAACCACTCCAGCTGAACAGAACAAAATAGAACCTGATGAGGAGGGCTATGCAGCATCAGAGCCAACCAGAGACTCACAACTCCTCTCTGCAGTAAATCCAGACTCTTCTGAAGCTCAGAGTGAGAATGTTTATCGCTGTGATGTTTGCAACAAAAGTTATGGAGTTAAAGGAAGACTAACACTGCACATGAGGCTACACACAGAGACACCGTATCACTGTAGGTTTTGTCTTAAATCTTTTAAAGAGAAGGGTGCTTTGAAAGTGCATGTGATGACACACACAGGGGAGAGACCCTATAGGTGCAACGTCTGTGAAAAACATTTCAAAGAGAAGGGTAGCCTGAGAAGGCATATACAGGTTCACACAGGGGAGACTCCCTACAGTTGCCTTGTCTGTGGAAAACATTTCAAAGAGAAGGGTAGCCTGAGAATGCATATACGGGTTCACACAGGGGAGAGACCCTACAGTTGCCTTGTCTGTGGAAAACATTTTGCAAAAAGCGGTCATCTAAACGATCACATTAGGACTCACACAGGGGAAAAACCCTATAGTTGCCATTTCTGTCCAAAAAAATTCATTAGAAATTGTCATCTAACTGTCCATGTTAGGACTCACACAGGAGAAAAACCATACAGCTGCCACGTCTGTGGGAAACATTTCAAAGTGAAGGGTGGCCTGACAAAGCATATACTGGTTCACACAGGAGAGAAACCATACAGCTGCCACGTCTGTGGGAAACATTTCAGGGAAAGCGGTGCCATAATAAGACATATGAGGACTCACACGGGGGAGAAACCTTTTAAATGTAATTTTTGTGAAAGACATTTCTCAATCAGGACCAACATGCAAAAACATATGAGGACTCACACAGGGGAGAAACCTTTTAAATGTAATTTTTGTGAAAGACATTTCTCAAGCAGGGCCAACATGCAAAAACATATGAGGACTCACACGGGGGAGAAACCTTTTAAATGTAATTTTTGTGAAAGACATTTCTCAAGCAGGGCCAACATGCAAAAACATATGAGGACTCACACGGAGGAGAAACCTTTTAAATGTAATTTTTGTGAAAGACATTTCAAACTAAGTCGTACCAGGACAGCACATATTAAAACTAAACACAAGGGGGAGCACCTGCACACATGCAGAGATTGTGACAAAAGCTACATTAAGATCAGCTCCTTAAGAAAGCACGTGGAAACCATCCACAGAGGTCCTGACCCTGGTCCACATGACATGTTCTGAGTGTAACCATTGCATTGCAAATATGAAGTGAATCCAGACCGTTTTTCAGCTCAGAGTGAGCTTGTTTATTGGTAAAACGTTCAGGCAAGACGCAGGGGAAAGGCTACATATGTTTCTGTGGAAAATATATAATATGAGACTCATGTAACAGTTCATATTAGGACTCATACAGGGGGGAGACCATACAGCTGCCATGTTTGTGGAAAACTGTCGTAATATGGTAAAACATTGAGGCACAAGGGGGAGAAGCCATCCATATGTAATGACTGTGGTGAACGCTTCACTAAGATTGGCTCCCTGAGAGAGCATGTGACAACCATTCGCACAGGAAAGACATGAGTGTCCATTTTATGACTGAGAAATCAGGTCCACAGGAAATGTCCTCACTGTAACCACAGAGGATTCATAACTTGATGTAATCCATTCAATCCACTGTATTGTTTTAGTAAATTGTGTTTAAATTGTACAGACTGTTTTGTATTTTTGTTTTTTCAAGGCAAGCTGTATACTCCAGTTGAAAATAAGCTTATTTTAACATTGTGGAACACAATTTCAATAAAATAAAAATGAAAAAAAAACATCTTAACTTCACTGTCAATCACTTCTATAGTTCAGAATAAATAATTTGGTGTGATGAACAAATAACAAAGGGACAAATGCAGAGAACAAGGTCGTCGCAACCTGTGTACCCTCTCACTCACTGCTCTCTCTTCCTCTGTCCTATCCTCCCTACCCTCTGTTGAATCCTTCTCCCTTCTATCCTTCCTCTGTCTCTGTCCTTCTCTGTCTTCCTCTGTCCTATCCTCCCTTCCGTCTGTTGAATCCTTCTCCCTTCTATCCACTGATGCAGCCTCCTCCACCCTCCTGTCCACTCTTTCCTCATCCATCAACTCTCTCTTTCCACAGACCTCAAGGCCAGCACAGTCCTCTCCACGCGCTCCCTGGCTGTCTGAAACCCTGCGAGCTCGTAGAACAGGGCTCCGGGCAGCTGAGAGGAAATGGAGAAAAACTGGCTTCCCTGATGTCTTAGAACCTTTATCTCTCTCCTTCTCAACTACACCTCATCTGCATCAGCTACTAAAGCTTCTTACTACCATTCCAAAATTCAAATCCTCTGCCTCTGACCCAAGGAAACTGTTCACATTTTCCTCACTCCTCAACCCACCTCCTCCCCCTCCTCCCTCCTCCCTGTCTGCGGATGACTGTCACCTACTTTAAAAAGACGGTTTAGACATTAGCAGCTCTTTCTCTCTACCTCTGACCAACACTGCTACCTCTCCTCCCAAACCCGCTGCGCTCCTCCCGGCCTCTGGTTTATCTGATATTTCTCCCCTCTCCCCTGATGATGTTCTAAAACTGGTCACATCCAAGCAGGCAACCACCTGCCCCCTCGATTCTATTCCATCCCCCTTTCTCCAATCCATCTCTAAAGACCTCCTCCTGTTCCTTACTACCTTTATCAATTCCTCTCTATCCACAGGATCTCTCCCAGCGGCCTTCAAGACAGCCAGAGTCAAGCCTCTACTCTCAACTCTTCACCCGTCTGCTGTCCATAACAACAGACCGGTATCCCTTCTCTCCTTCTTATCAGAGTAAAAGGCTGGGAAGTTTGAAGATGGCGTGTACTTCTCTCTCTGACCTGTGAGAGGCAGCAACGTGCCTGAAAGCGTCCAGCCTGCTGGAAAATCACATGAAGAAGAACACGAACAACTGGAGTCAATTTCGCAAGCGTCCAGCAATCCGAATACCGTCGTGACATATTGTCTTAATTATTTATCCGAGATTAACTAATTCCAACATGTCAAAACTACAGTTGTTAAATGACTTTTTCATGCAACGATTAACAGTGGCTGCTGTGGAGATATTTGGAGCAGTTCAAGAAGTAATTGTTGAATATCAGGACGAAATCTCCCGTTCAAAAGAGGAGAACGAACGTCTTCAGAGGACACTGGACTTGGTTCTCAAACCCGAGATCAAATTACACAGAACAGGTTTGTTACACTATTGTTTTAATACAGAGATCGTCGCTAGCTATGTATCGCTGAAACACAACACTGTTATGTAGAGACACAGCAGTCTGTCGACGATGTCATTGGAATTTAAAGGGTCAATCTGGGATTCAAACAAAAAAGCGGTCACCCTGCCACCTTTTACTAAACAGCGGGTGGAGCTTGAGAACAATAACCACGCTCATTCACATGCGGAGCTAGCCGAGGACTGATCATCCATTAGAACACAATGATAGTTTTAACCATGTTTCGAAGATATACAGTGTTACAATTAGATTGTTTACAAACGATGGAGTAAGGCAAGCTTATATCTTTGGGTTCTGAGGGGGTAAGACAGCTGAACTAAACTCATGAGGCATTTGTTATATTCTTAAATAATCAATGGCTATTGTCTATGTCATGCAGAGACACAGTCTCAATAGTTTGGGAATTTACAGCTTGTCGGATGAGCACACTGAGAGGAGAGAAGCATTTTCTTGTAAATGACATCTGGTTTGACAAACGTTGCGGTAATAGGTCCTTATTGTCATGCTTAACGAAGTTGTAATAGTTCTCTCAGGTATTTGAATAAATAACGTAAAGCTGTTTATGTGACAAGGGTATGAAACATGTACCACATGGTATGTGGGGGATGAATGAAAAAGGTAAGGTGGTCTGAACCTCTCACATCCTAGTTGTTTATATGAATTAATTATTCAAACAGTCACAGCCACCATTATCTTTATCAACCCTTCCTCCAGTACAGCAGGTGTTGCGTTCGTACAGTACCAGTCAAAAGTTTGGACACACCTTGCCAACAGTGTGCAAAGCTGTCATCAAAGCAAAAGGTGGCTACTTTGAAGAATCTAAAATATAAAACATATTCTGGTTTGTTTAACACTTTTTTGTTTACGACATAATTCCATATGTGTTCCTTCATAGTTTTGATGTCTTCAATATTAATCTACAATGTAGAAAATAATAAAAAATAAAGAAAAACCATTGAATGAGAAGGTGTGTCCAAACTTTTGACTGGTACTGTATGTCCTTGTTTCTATAAGGTCTGAACAATGAAGGGCTTGTTTTAAATTGGCTAATACTGTATCCTTCCCTGCAGACCCTGGGCAGATCATTATCGCCGTCTTTGAAGAGGTTCCTCATGAGCAGCAGGAGTGGAGCCCCAGTCCAGGGCAGGAGGACATAGAGATCAAACAGATTAAAGAGCAAGAGTTTGATACCTCAAACTCAACATACCCTCCCTCGGGTGTACAAAGTAACCCTGATGGTAAGAACCCAACTATGTCCTCACAGGAGGACAGTGAGAGGAATGATCTGTCAACCACTCCAGCTGAACAGAACAAGATAGAGTTGAGCCCCAGTCTAGGGCAGGAGGACATAGAGATCACACAGATTAAAGAGGAGCAGGAGTTTGATACCTCAGACTCAACATACACTCCCTTTAATTTAGAACGTGACTCTGATGGTAAACGAACAAATATATCCTCACAGGAGGACAGTGAGAGGAATGATCTGTCAACCACTCCAGCTGAACAGAACAAAATAGAACCTGATGAGGAGGGCTATGCAGCATCAGAGCCAATCAGAGACTCACAACTCCTCTCTGCAGTAAATCCAGACTCTTCTGAAGCTCAGAGTGAAAATGCTTATCGCTGTGATGTTTGCAACAAAAGTTATGGAGTTAAAGGAAGACTAACACTGCACATGAGGCTACACACAGAGACACCGTATCACTGTACGTTTTGTCTTAAATCTTTTAAAGAGAAGGGTGCTTTGAAAGTGCATGTGATGACACACACAGGGGAGAGACCCTATAGGTGCAACGTCTGTGAAAAACATTTCAAAGGGAAGGGTAGCCTGAGAATGCATATACGGGTTCACACAGGGGAGAGACTCTACAGTTGCCTTGTCTGTGGAAAACATTTCACAAAAAACTGTCATCTAAACGATCACATTAGGACTCACACAGGGGAAAAACCCTATAGTTGCCATTCCTGTCCAAAAAAATTTGGTACAAATAAACAGCTAACTGTCCATGTTAGGACTCACACAGGAGAGAAACCATACAGCTGCCACGTCTGTGGGAAACATTTCAGGGAAAGAGGTGCCATAATAGGACATATGAGGACTCACACGGGGGAGAAACCTTTTAAATGTAATTTTTGTGAAAGACATTTCTCAAGCAGGGCCAACATGCAAAAACATATGAGGACTCACACGGGGGAGAAACCTTTTAAATGTAATTTTTGTGAAAGACATTTCAAACTAAGTCGTACCAGGACAGCACATATTAAAACTAAACACAAGGGGGAGCACCTGCACACATGCAGAGATTGTGACAAAAGCTACATTAAGATCAGCTCCTTAAGAAAGCACGTGGAAACCATCCACAGAGGTCCTGACCCTGGTCCACATGACATGTTCTGAGTGTAACCATTGCATTGCAAATATGAAGTGAATCCAGACCGTTTTTCAGCTCAGAGTGAGCTTGTTTATTGGTAAAACGTTCAGGCAAGACGCAGGGGAAAGGCTACATATGTATCTGTGGAAAATATATAATATGAGACTCATGTAACAGTTCATATTAGGACTCATACAGGGGGGAGACCATACAGCTGCCATGTTTGTGGAAAACTGTCGTAATATGGTAAAACACTGAGGCACAAGGGGGAGAAGCCATCCATATGTAATGACTGTGGTGAACGCTTCACTAAGATTGGCTCCCTGAGAGAGCATGTGACAACCATTCGCACAGGAAAGACATGAGTGTCCATTTTATGACTGAGAAATCAGGTCCACAGGAAATGTCCTCACTGTAACCACAGAGGATTCATAACTTGATGTAATCCATTCAATCCACTGTATTGTTTTAGTAAATTGTGTTTAAATTGTACAGACTGTTTTGTATTTTTGTTTTTTCAAGGCAAGCTGTATACTCCAGTTGAAAATAAGCTTATTTTAACATTGTGGAACACAATTTCAATAAAATAAAAATGAAAAAAAAACATCTTAACTTCACTGTCAATCACTTCTATAGTTCAGAATAAATAATTTGGTGTGATGAACAAATAACAAAGGGACAAATGCAGAGAACAAGGTCGTCGCAACCTGTGTACCCTCTCACTCACCGCTCTCTCTTCCTCTGTCCTATCCTCCCTACCCTCTGTTGAATCCTTCTCCCTTCTATCCTTCTTCTGTCTCTGTCCTTCTCTGTCTTCCTCTGTCCTATCCTCCCTTCCGTCTGTTGAATCCTTCTCCCTTCTATCCACTGATGCAGCCTCCTCCACCCTCCTGTCCACTCTTTCCTCATCCATCAACTCTCTCTTTCCACAGACCTCAAGGCCAGCACAGTCCTCTCCACGCGCTCCCTGGCTGTCTGAAACCCTGCGAGCTCGTAGAACAGGGCTCCGGGCAGCTGAGAGGAAATGGAGAAAAACTGGCTTCCCTGATGTCTTAGAACCTTTATCTCTCTCCTTCTCAACTACACCTCATCTGCATCAGCTACTAAAGCTTCTTACTACCATTCCAAAATTCAATCCTCTGCCTCTGACCCAAGGAAACTGTTCACATTTTCCTCACTCCTCAACCCACCTCCTCCCCCTCCTCCCTCCTCCCTGTCTGCGGATGACTGTCACCTACTTTAAAAAGACGGTTTAGACATTAGCAGCTCTTTCTCTCTACCTCTGGCCAACACTGCTACCTCTCCTCCCAAACCCGCTGCGCTCCTCCCGGCCTCTGGTTTATCTGATATTTCTCCCCTCTCCCCTGATGATGTTCTAAAACTGGTCACATCCAAGCAGGCAACCACCTGCCCCCTCGATTCTATTCCATCCCCCTTTCTCCAATCCATCTCTAAAGACCTCCTCCTGTTCCTTACTACCTTTATCAATTCCTCTCTATCCACATGATCTCTCCCAGCGGCCTTCAAGACAGCCAGAGTCAAGCCTCTACTCTCAACTCTTCACCCGTCTGCTGTCCATAACAACAGACCGGTATCCCTTCTCTCCTTCTTATCAGAGTAAAAGGCTGGGAAGTTTGAAGATGGTGTGTACTTCTCTCTCTGACCTGTGAGAGGCAGCAACGTGCCTGAAAGCGTCCAGCCTGCCGGAAAATCACATGAAGAAGAACACGAAAAACTGGAGTCAATTTCGCAAGCGTCCAGCAATCCGAGTACAGTCGTGACATATTGTCTTAATTATTTATCCGAGATTAACTAATTCCAACATGTCAAAACTACAGTTGTTAAATGACTTTTTCATGCAACGATTAACAGTGGCTGCTGTGGAAATATTTGGAGCAGTTCAAGAAGTAATTGTTGAATATGAGGACGAAATCTCCCGTTCAAAAGAGGAGAACGAACGTCTTCAGAGGATTCTGGACTTGGTTCTCAAACCCGAGATCAAATTACACAGAACAGGTTTGTTACACTATTGTTTTAATACAGAGATCGTCGCTAGCTATGTATCGCTGAAACACAACATCGTTATGTAGAGACACAGCAGTCTGTCGACGATGTCATTGGAATTTAAAGGGTCAATCTGGGATTCAAACAAAAAAGCGGTCACCCTGCCACCTTTTACTAAACAGCGGGTGGAGCTTGAGAACAATAACCACGCTCATTCACATGCGGAGCTAGCCGAGGACTGATCATCCATTAGAACACAATTATAGTTTTAACCATATTTCTGGTACTGTTACTGTGAACTGGTACTGTATGTCCTTGTTTCGTTGAGGTCTGAACAATGAAGGGCTTGTTTTAAACTGGCTAATACTGTATCCTTCCCTGCAGATCCTGGGCAGATCACCATCTCTGTCTCTGAAGAGGTTCCCCATGAGCAGCAGGAGTGGAGCCCCAGTCTAGGGCAGGAGGACATAGAGATCACACAGATTAAAGAGGAGCAGGAGTTTGATACCTCAGACTGGACATACACTCCCTTTAATTTAGAACGTCACTCTGATGGTAAACGAACAAATATATCCTCACAGGAGGACAGTGAGAGGAATGATCTATCAACCACTCCAGCTGAACAGAACAAAATAGAACCTGATGAAGAGGGCTATGCAGCATCAGAGCCAACCAGAGACTCACAACTCCTCTCTGCAGTAAATCCAGGCTCTTCTGTAGCTCAGAGTGAAAATGTTTATCGCTGTGATGTTTGCAACAAAAGTTATGGAGTTAAAGGAAGACTAACACTGCACATGAGGCTACACACAGAGACACCATATCACTGTACGTTTTGTCTTAAATCTTTTAAAGAGAAGGGTGCTTTGAAAGTGCATGTGATGACACACACAGGGGAGAGACCCTATAGGTGCAACGTCTGTGAAAAACATTTCAAACAAAGGAATCATCTAATAGGTCATATTAACACTCACACAGAGGAGAGACCATACAGCTGTCACGTCTGTGCGAAACATTTCGTGACAATGGTCCATCTGACAGAGCATATGACGATACACACAGGAGAGAAGAAGAGTATTCACACAGGGGAGAGACCCTCACGTTTCATCTGCCATGTGTGTGGAAAATCTTTCCAGGAGAAGGGTGGCCTGAGAAAGCATATACGGGTTCACACAGGGGAGACTCCCTACAGTTGCCTTGTCTGTGGAAAACATTTCAAAGAAAAGGGAGGTATGAGGAAGCATATGAGGATTCACACAGGGGAGCGACCCTACAGTTGCCATGTCTGTGGAAGACATTTCACAAATAACAGTCATCTAAACGATCACATTAGGACTCACACAGGGGAGAGACCTTTCAGATGCCATGTCTGTGGAAAACATTTCAGACAACGCAGCAGTAGGCTAGCACATATTAAAACTAAACACAAGGAGGAGCACCTGCACAGGTGTACAGATTGTGACAAAAGCTACAGTCAGGTGAACTCCCTGAGGAAGCATGTGGAAACCGTCCACACAGGCCCTGGTCCTGGTCCTGGTCCTGGTCCACGGGAAATCAGTGTAACAATTGCATTGTAAATATGAAGGAAACAGAGTGAAAATGTTTATCGCTGTGATCTTTGCAACAGAATTTCTCGAGTTAATGGAAGACTAAGTGCACATGAGACTACACACAGAGATCTGTATCTCTGTGTCTTTGTGAAAAACGTTTAAAAAAGAAGGTGAGACTCTGGAAGTGCATGCGAGGACAGAGGAGGGATGTCACGTGCGATGTGGAGAACTTTTCAAAGATACGAATCATGTAACAGCTCATAATAGGACTCAAACAGGGGACAGACCTTCTAACTGCCATGATTGTGGAAAACATTTTATCCAAAGTTAATATGGTAAACCACTTTAAGGCTAAACACACGGGGGAGAAGCAGTACATAGCAACTGGTGACTACAGGTGAGTGCTTCTCTAAGATTGGTTTCCTGAGAGAACATGTGATAACTATTCACACAGGAAAGACGTGAGTGTCCATATTCTGACGGACAAATTATGTCCACATGAAAAGTCCGCACTGGAACCACAGATGAGTAATTTGATGTAATCCATTCAATTCACTGTATTTGTTTTAGTAAACTGTTCTTGTTTCGCACTGACCGTTTTTCATTCTTACACCTTTGTCATTGCTAAGACATCCACAGTATAAAAAGTGATGTGCCAAGGTCTTAAAGGAACGTCAAAAGTCTGATGACTTAACTTTTTTGAATTGTTTTAAAGTGACTGAAATGTATGAAAAGCTATAACTGGGATGAATAAATTCCGAAAGGAATTTTCGTTACGTTGTCTAGCTTCTTTAAAGCCAAGGTGATAACCATGTTTCTCCACAAACATTATTTGTTTCATGCATGAAGTCCAAATACACACATTATCACTTTCTCAAAGAAAACGCTCTTTCGACCGGGTGACAGACAATGTGAGATTACCAAGACGTTTTGGGATTGTCTTAACATCACTGGCCTAAGAGTGTTTGTGTTACTAGTAAAAGTGTTAGATGGGTGTAAAAGGCTGTGAAGTTTGAAGATGGCATAAATGTGTACTTCGCTCTCTGACCTGTGAGAGGCAGCAACATGCCTGAAAGCATCTAGCCTGCCGGAAAATCACATGAAGAAGAAGAAGACGACTAATCACGTGATTAGAACATTTCACGCTGCAAATACTTTCTTTGTGTTGTCGAGTGTTTTTATTGAGCCAACATCAACAAATTCCAACATGTCAAAACTACAGCTGTTGAATGGGTTTTTCATGCAACGATTAACAGTGGCTGCTGTGGAGATATTTGGAGCAGTTCAGGAAGTAATAGTTGAATATCAGGACGAAATCTCCCGTTCAAAAGAGGAGATCGAACGTCTTCAGAGGATTCTGGACTTGGTTCTCAAACCCGAGATCAAATTACACAGAACAGGTTTGTTACACTGGTATTGTTGTGATACAGCTGAGGTCGTCGCTGACTGGAGTTTAGGGATGTGACTGGAGAAATGGAACCACTCTCAATTTCATAGACCTAGATGTAGATCTATGGATGCATAACTGATCATCCACAACATCAAAATGAAGTTATTGATTGTTTACAGTTACATTATTTACTAACAATGGAGGAAACAAGATTATATTTTTTGTAACCTCTGGTTTGCGACTTACATTGCAGTGACCCTTAACCCTAACCAGGTCATAGAGCGAAACTGTACGTGACCGTCTCCTCATACCCGATGTTAAACAGCTACGCGATTGAATAGCGAGCAATTTGACTGCGCGGGTGGGGGGATTTGAACTTGGGGAGTTAGTTTATCATCTCAACTTTACCCCTCTAAACTCATGACACCGCTAGTCTGAGCAGTGAGCACAGTGGACAGCAGCATGGTATTGTAAATGAGATCTCTGACAAACAAACAGTTGGATAATAGATCCTTATTTTCATAGTTAAGAAAGTTGTACTAGTACTCTCAGAAATTAGAATGAATATCTTGAGGACGTTTATGTGGCAAGGGAACTAAACAAGTAGCATATGATATGTGGGTGATGGAAGGTGGCTGGGCAGTATCTCTCATATCCCTCCATGTCCTGTATCATATTAATTAATTACTCACAGACACTGCAACCGTTATCGTAAATTATGTCTGAGCATTGAGGGAGATACTAAGGGGACATGCTTGACCAGCATTCCATTAACCCTAGCCTTAACCAACCCTTAACCCTAACCAGATTTCCTGAACAATTAAGGGCTTCCTATAAACTGGCTAATACTATATTCTTTCCCACAGATGCTGGGCAGATCACCATCTCTGTCTCTGAAGTGGTTCCCCATGAGCAGCAGGAGTGGAACCCCAGTCTAGGGCAGGAGGTCATAGAGATCAAGCAGATTAAAGAGGAGCAGGAAATTGATACCTCAGACTCAACATACACTCCCTCAAATGTAGAAAATGGCTCTGATGATAAGAATCCAACTATGTCCTCACAGGAGGACAGTGAGAAGAATGATCTGTCAACCTCTCCAGCTGAACAGAACAAAATAGAACCTGATGAAGAGGAATATACAGCATCAGAGCCAACCAGAGACTCACAACTCCTCTCTGCAGTAAATCCAGACTCTTCTGAAGCTCAGAGTGAAAATGTTTATCACTGTGATATTTGCAACAGAACTTACGGAGCGAAAGGAAGACTAACACTGCACATGAGGCTACACACAGAGACACCGTATCACTGTACGTTTTGTCTGAAACGTTTCAAAGAGAAGGGTAATCTGAAAGTGCATGTGAGGACACACACAGGCGAGAGACCCTATAGATGCAATACCTGTAATAAACATTTCAAACAAAGCAATCATCTAAATAATCATATTAGGATTCACACTGGGGAGAGACCATTCAGCTGCCCTGTTTGTAATAAATGTTATACGCAAAGGCAACATCTCATGGATCACATTAAGATTCACTCACGGGACAAGCCACACAGCTGTCAGGTTTGTGGAAAACGTTTCAAACAAAGTAGCGCAATGATGAAACACATGAAGGTGTCTCACAAAGCGGACAGGCTTCATAGCTGCCAGGTCTGTAGAAAATCTTTCACACAAAGTGCTCTGATGGAACACATTAAGACTCACACAGGAAAGACACCCTACATCTGCCATGTGTGTGGAAGACCTTTCAAAGCAAAGAGTACTCTGACCGACCATATAAGGATTCACACAGGGGAGAGACCCTTCAGTTGCCATGTCTGTGGAAAAAATTTCACAAAAAGTAGTAATCTGAATGAACATATTAGGATTCACACAGGGGAGAAACCTTTTAGATGCCATATCTGTGGATTACATTTCAGACAAAGTAGTAATAGGACTGCACATATTAAGGCTAAACACAAGGGGGAGCAGCTGCACTGATGCATTGATTGTGACAAACTACACTCAGATCAGCTCCCTGAGAAAGCATGTGGAAACCATCCACACAGGTCCTGACCCTGGTCCACATGTTGTCAGTGTAATTATTGTAAAATTGAACAACTTGATACATTGTTCTTCACAGGTCCACCCTATCCTGAATACCAATGTCCTCATTGTAACCGGAGATTACATTTATATAATCCATTTTATTCACTGTACTTGTTTTTCGTTGTCACCTTTGTCATTGTTACGACATCCACAGTATTAACACAAATACCTGGTATATACCTTGGTCTTCAAGGAACTTTATTTATTTCATGTTTTTTTTAAGTGACAATTAAATGGTATGAACTGCTCTAACTTGGACAAATAAAAATCAAAAGCAATGTTCGTTACGTTGGCTAGCTTCTTCTTGAAAGCCGAGGTGGAGCCATATGTTTCTCCAGCAGGTGGCGACATTTATTTCATGCATGAATTCCTAATACACAGACTTTTATCCACAACACTGTTGCTGATATGCATTCTAGAAGTGTTCACGAGTAGAGTGGTCCACGCCTCAGATTGGGCACTTTGAGCTGTATGGCCGGAGTAAATATACAACATTTGCGACGACATGGCTTCAGAATCAAACTCATCTGATATGCATTCTAGAAGTGTTGCTGAGTAGAGTGGTACCTGAGATTAAGTGAAATCTTTGAAAATATGTCTGGACAGCCCATTATTCCGGAGCAATACTATTTCATGAGGGTAATTAGGATATAAGAACAATTACAAACCCACCTGGGCAATACTATACCACATATTATATGGTTATGATTGATATACATTTGTTAAGATGATTAGCACATTGTTTGTGGTTTGTCCGTGAGCCCTATTTAACATGTTTAAATGCTAAATAAAGTTAAACTTGGGCGCTCTTATTTTGAAGAAATCGACCGGAAGTAGGTGGGTGGAGCTCGACTATTGGTGCTCTGAGAACAGATGGAACCTGTGAGACACGCAGCAATAACCTGCCGGAGAGTCACATGAGGAAGAAGACCAACAAAGAGAGTAGATTCCGCAGCAAGCATTCTACTAGCGCAAGTACACTCATTACATGACTCTTATTTATTTAACCAAAATTAACTAATTCCAACATGTCAAAACTACAGCTGTTGAATGGGTTTTTCGTGGAACGATTAACAGTCGCTGCTGTGGAGATATTTGGAGCAGTTCAAGAGGTAATAGTTGAATATCAGGACGAAATCTCCCGTTCAAAAGAGGAGATCGAACGTCTTCAGAGGATTCTGGACTTGGTTCTCAAACCCGAGATCAAATTACACAGAACAGGTTTGTTACGTTATTGTTGTGATACAGCTGAGGTCGTCGCTGTGTATCTGAAGCACAACACCGAACTAGTCGGCTGAGCAGTTGCCTAAGCACAGGCAAGAGGAGAGAAGAGCGACATTTTCTTCAAAATGAGATCTCATGTCCTTGTTGTCATGTCTAACAAAGTTGTACTAGCAGTCTTATACGTATTAGAATTAATATCTTAAGCACGTTTATGTGGCAAATGTGCTCAACAAGTAGGCTACCATATGATATGTTGGTGATGTAAAGGTAAGGTTGATTGACTGTATGCAGGCCTAGCCTATCTGATCTCCCAGTCGCTAATCATATTATTCAAACAGACACAGCACCATGATCATTAACCAGCCACATACACGTGGCCTTGTTTGAATGATTGAACAATCCTATATCCTTCCCTCCAGACCCCGGGCAGATCACCATCTCTGTCTCTGAAGAGGTTCCCCATGAGCAGCAGGAGTGGAGCCCCAGTCTAGGGCAGGAGGACATGGAGACACAGATTAAAGAAGAGCAGGAGTTTGATACCTCAGACTCAACATACTCAGATGAAGAAAGTTACCCTGATGGTAAGAACCCAACTATGTCCTCACAGGAGGACAGTGAGAGGAATGATCTATGTCCAGCTGAATCGACTCCAGCTGAACAGAACAAAGTAGAACCTGATGAAGAGGGCTATGCAGCATCAGAACCAACCAGAGACTCACAACTCCTCTCTGCAGTAAATCCAGACTCTTCTGAAGCTCAGATTGAAAATGTTTATAGCTGTGATATTTGCAACAGACGTTATAGAGTTAAAGGGAGACTAACACTGCACATGAGGCTACACACAGAGACACCGTATCACTGTACGTTTTGTCTGAAACGTTTCAAAGAGAAGGGTAATCTGAAAGCGCATGTGATGACACACACAGGGGAGAGACCGCATATGTGCAACGAATGTGGAAAACGTTTCAGAGCAAAGTTTCATCTAAATCAACATATGAGGACTCACACAGGGGAGAAACCCTTTAGCTGTGATATCTGTGGAAAACATTTCACAAACAGGAGTACTGTAAAAGAACATATTAGGATTCACACAGGGGAAAAACCATTTACATGTCATATCTGTGGATTAACTTTCAGACAAAGTAGTACTAGGACAGAACATATTAAGGGTAAACACAAGCGGAAGCACCTGCACTGATACACAGCTTGTGACAAAAGCTACACAAACATAAATCAAATCCAAGTTTATTCATCAGATACACAGAACACAGCTGTAGACGGTGCAATGAAATGCTGAGGGCAAGCTAGCTCAGCTGCCTGAGGAGAAACAGGCGCTGACGCATCATTTTGATCACTATGCGTGTGGTGTGACCATGTTAGGTCCTCAGTGACACTGAGGAACTTGAATCTGCTGACTCTCTCCACTGCGGCCCCACAGACACGGCTTGCCCCCCCCCGCCCCCCCCGCACTTCCTCCTGAAGTCCACGATCAGCTCCTTCGTTTTGCTGATGTTGAGGGAGACATTATTATCCTGGCGCCTGTCCGCCAGGACTCTTACCTCATCCCTGTAGGCTGACTCATCGTTGGTGTCATCAGCAAACTTGATGGAGTTGGAGCTGTGCATAGCCACACAGTCGTGGATGAACAGGGAGTACAACAGGGCCCTGAGCGCACAGCCCCCAAGCTTCCTGACAAAGCATGTGGAGACCATCCACACAGGTCCTGACCCTGGTCCACATGAGACGTTGTCAGTGTAACCATTGTTGATATGAACAATGAGATACATTTGCGCTAGAGGTCTTCATAGGTCCACCCTAACCCGGATACCCACGACCCGTTTGGGACCGGGTTCAACAAACAAATACAAAACTTATTGTACTTATTTAGTAAAAAATAACTCTTCTTTTTTCATTTTGACACCTTTGTCATTCCTAAGACATCCACAGTATAACACAAAATATGCTTGGTCTGCCTGGCCTTCAAGGAACATCAGATATTTGATGACCTTACTGTTTTGAATTTTTTAAAAGTGATTTTAAAATGGTATGAAAAGCTCTAATTTGGATAAATAAAGACTTGAACAGAAAGTTTTTCCACATTGTCTGACTTCTTCTTGAAAGCCAAGCTGATTGCTATGTTTCTCCAGTACAGAAAGTGTTGCGTACACATTTCCTTGTTTCAATGAGGTCTGAACAATGAAGGGTTTGTTTTAAACTGGCTAATACTATATCCTTCCCTGCAGACCCTGGGCAGATCATTATCTCTGTCTCTGAAGAGGTTCCCCATGAGCAGCAGGAGTGGAGCCCCAGTCTAGGGCAGGAGGACATAGAGATCACACAGATTAAAGAAGAGCAGGAGTTTGATACCTCAGACTCAACATACTCTCCCTCTTATGTAGAAAATGGCTCTGATGGTAAGAACCCAACTATGTCCTCACAGGAGGACGGTGAGAGGAATGATCTATCAACCACTCCAGCTGAACAGAACAACATAGAACCTGATGAGGAGGGCTATGCAGCATCAGAGCCAACCAGAGACCCACAACTCCTCTCTGCAGTAAATCCAGACTCTTCTGAAGCTCAGAGTGAAAATGTTTATCACTGTGATATTTGCAACATAAGTTATGGAGTTAAAGGAAGACTAACACTGCACATGAGGCTACACACAGAGAACTTATATCAAGGTAATCTTTGTCAAAAAGCTTTTAAAGAAAGAAGTAATTTGAAAGCACATTTGAGGACACACACAGGAGAGAGACCCTATAGATGCAACATCTGTGAAAAACATTTCAAACAAAGGAATCATCTAATGGATCATATTAAGACTCACACTGGGGAGAAACCACACAGCTGCCATGTTTATGAAAAACATTTCCCGGAAAAGAGTAATCTAAATGAATATTTAAGACCTTTCAAAGCAAAGAGTCCTCTGACAGACCATATAAGGATTCACACAGGGGAGAGAACCTACAGTTGCCATGTCTGTGGAAAACATTTCACAAAAAGTGGTAATCTGAATGAACATATTAGGATTCACACTGGGGAAAAACCTTTTAGATGCCATATCTGTGGATTACATTTCAGACACAGTAGTACTATGAGAGCACATATTAAGGGTAAACACAAGGGGGAGCACCTGCACTGATGCAAAGATTGCGACAAAAACTACACTAAAAAAAGCTCCCTGAGGAAGCATGTGGAAACCATCCACACAGGCCGTGACCCTGGTCCACATGACGTTGTCAGTGTAACCATTGTAAAATTAAACAATTTGATACATTGTTCTTCACAGGTCCACCCTAAATGAATACAAATGTCATCACTGTAACCACTGATGATATAATCCATTTTATTAACTGTACTTGTTTTGCACTGACTGTTTTTCATTGTCACCTTTGTCATTGTTAAGACATCCCCAGTATTAACAGAAATACCTGGTATACAACTAGGTCTTCAAGGATCTTTTTAAAGTGACTATTAAATGGTATGAAATGCCCTAAATGTGTCAAATAAAGACCGAAACGAATGTTGACTGACTTCTTCTTGACAGCCGAGGTGTAGCCATGTTTCTCCAGCAGATGGCGACATTATTAGTTTTACGCATCAAGTCCTAATACACAAACATTGATCCACAAGACTGTTGTGTGGATTGGCTGACTTTGGTGAAAACACTTTTTTGTTGTGGTATGAATGTATCTGTTGTTAGGACCGGTTGACAGACACTACACAACGGTTTTTATCAGAACAAGCATTTCGATTACTTCAGTTACCATTAAAGTAATATTCCTGCGCTAACACTCATTATCCGTTACCTTGACAACGGTGGCCGTTTTCAGAACTACATTTCTGAGTGCAGGACAGAAACTACCAGAGTCTCTCACGACATAAATACTAAAGCCATTCTTCGTTTTCTTCTCACGATTCTTTGTTTTGTTTTTGTACAACCGTTATATAAAAGCAATAAGTCACTCTAGTCCGCTTCGCGTCGGGCCTAACAACGTCCCTCAGATGTGACTTTATTCACGATAAAGCACGGCTTAGTTATGATGTTTATGAGCCGCAGTAGATTTGTGTCAGGTTCCCTTGACGTTTGTAGTTTCTCAGCGCAGGGCAGAAGAAACCACCTCAAACTATCACGAAATAAATATATAATCACGGCCTTTTGGGCATTATTGCTTGAATGTATGTATTACATATATATATGCAATAATGCCCGATAGGCCGTGATTATATATTTATTTCGTGATATATATATATATACACACACACACACACACACACACACACACATACCACTGGCCTTCACCTCCGGGTGTAAAGCGGTTATAGATGCGTGTAAAGTTTGAAGATGGCATAAATGTGTAGTTCTCTCTATGACCTGAGAGGCAGCAGCGTGCCTGAAAGCATCGAACCTTCCTGAGAGTCACGCGAACAAGAACAAGCGCAAACGTTCAGCGAGCGCAAATACTCTATGATCAATCTCTTGACTCTGTTGTATTTAGCAAACATTAACTAATTCCAACATGTCAAAACTACAGTTGTTGAATGAGTTTTTCACGCAACGTTTAGCAGTGGCTGCTGTGGAGATATTTGGAGCAGTTCAGGAAGTAATAGTTGAATATCAGGACGAAATCTCCCGTTCAAAAGAGGAGAACGAACGTCTTCAGAGGATTCTGGACTTGGTTCTCAAACCCGAGATAAAATTACACAGAGCAGGTTTGTTGCACTGGTATTGTTGTGATACAGCTGAGGTCGTCGATGTAACTGAAGCACAACACCGTTATGCAAACACAGTCTGTCGATAGCATTTGAATTGAATGATGCAAATAGTCGGCTGAGCAGAACGCGAAGCACAGGCAAGAGTAGCGGATAGCATCCTCCTTGTCCATAGTCCTTCGGACAGATGGAATCGGAGACTTTGTCATGTCGAAATACAAATGACCTCGCCAAGCCACAGTTTGTAATAAAGTACTTCGTTCACTCACTCTGATGATGCCTTCCAAAAAATAAATAAACGCACTTTTAACTACTCGAGAGGCTATGGAAGCGAGCTAACTTTAGCTCCATCTCGGGATGATGTAAGGTCTGAACAATGAAGGGCTTGTTTTAAACTGGCTAATACTATATCCTTCCCTGCAGATCCTGGGCAGATCAATATCGCCGTCTCTGAAGAGGTTCCCCATGAGCAGCAGGAGTGGAGCCCCAGTCTAGGGCAGGAGGACATAGAGATCGCACAGATTAAAGAGGAGCAGGAGTTTGATACCTCAGACTGGACCTGCACTCCCTTTAATTTAAAAAGTGACTCTGATGGTAAGAACCCAACTTTGTCCTCACAGGACAGTGAGAGGAATGATCTATCAACCACTCCAACTGAACAGAACAAAATAGAACCTGATGAAGAGGAATATACAGCATCAGAGCCAACCAGAGACTCACAACTCCTCTCTGCAGTAAATCCAGACTCTTCTGAAGCTCAGAGTGAAAATGTTTTTCGCTGTGATATTTGCAACAAAAGTTATGGAATGAAAGGAAAACTAACAATGCACATGAGGCTACACACAGAGACACCGTATCACTGTACGTTTTGTCAAAAGCGTTTCAAAGTGAAGTGTACTTTGAAAGTGCATTTGAGGACACACACAGGGGAGAGACCCTACAGGTGCAACTTCTGTAATAAAAATTTCAAAGACAAGAATAATCTAATCGAGCATATAAGGATTCACACAGGGGAGAAACCATTTAGATGCCATGTCTGTGGAAAACATTTCAGAAGGAAGAGTCACCTAAAGGAACATGTAACGATACACACAGGGGAGAAACCCTACAGATGCAGTTTTTGTGAAAAGCTTTTCACACACAGGAGTACTATGACAGAACATATTAGGATTCACACAGGGGAGAAGCCATTTAGATGCCATATCTGTGGATTACATTTCAGACAAAATAGCACAAGGAGAGTACATATTCGGGGTAAACACAAGGAGAGTACCTGTGTAGATTCACAGATTGTGGCAAAGGCTTCACAACCATCAACTCCCTGAGGAAGCATGTGGAGACCATCCACACAGGTCCTGACCCTGGTCCACATGAGACGTTGTCAGTGTAACCATTGTTGATATGAACAATAAGATACATTTGCGCTAGAGGTCTTCATAGGTCCACCCTAACCTGGATACCCACAACCCGTTTGGGACCGGGTTCAACAAACAAACTTCTCCCTCGTGTCTGGGTGGGTCCTGTTTAATTAAAGGATACTCTGAAAGTGTATGTGAGGATACACACAGGGAATAGATCCTATATTTGCAATGCTTGTGGAAGACTTTCAGACAAAGTTGTATTATGGTAAAACACAAAGGTCTAAGGCTCAACACTACACAAGGGGAGAAGCCATAGATGCAATGACTGTGGCGAACGCTTCACTGAGATTGGCTCCCTGAGAGAACATGTGACTATGTACTGACTGTTTTTTCATGTTGACACCTTTGTCATTGTTAAGACATCCATAGTACAACAAAAAATATACTTGGTATGCCTAGGCCTTCAAGGAACATCATAAATTTGATGACCTAACTATTTTAAAAGTGATTTTAATATGGTATGAAAAGCTCTAATTTGAATAAATAAAGACTTGAATGGAATGTTTTTCACATTGTCTGACTTTTTCTTGAAAGTCAAGCTGATTGCTATGTTTCTCCAGTACAGAAAGTGTTGCGTACACATTACCTTGTTTCAGTGAGGTCTGAACAATGAAGGGCATGTTTTAAACTGACTAATACTATATCCTTCCCAGCAGACCCTGGGCAGATCACTGTCTCCGTCTCTGAAGAGGTTCCCCATGAGCAGCAGGAGTGGAGCCCCAGTCTAGGGCAGGAGGACATAGAGATCAAGCAGATTAAAGAGGAGCAGGAGTTTGATACCTCAGACTCAACATACACTCCCTGGGATGTAGAAAATGAGTCTGATGGTAAGAATCCAACTATGTCCTCACAGGAGGACAGTGAGAGGAATGATCTATCAACCACTCCAGCTGAACAGAACAAAATAGAACCTGATGAAGAGGAATATACAGCATCAGACCCAACCAGAGACTCACAACTCCTCTCTGCAGTAAATCCAGACTGTTGTCAAGTTCAGAGTGCAGATGTTTATCGTTGTGATATTTGCAGCAGATGTTGTGGAGCGAAAGGAAGACTAACACTGCACGAGGCTACGGAAACACCACATCACTGTACGTTTTGTCAACACCGTTTTAAAGAGCAGGAAAAGTGAAAAGTGCATGTGATGACACACACACGGGAGAAACTATAGGTGCAATGTCTGTGAAAAACAAACAAAGGAGTACTCTAATAGATCATATTAAGACTCACACAGGGGAGAAACCATACAGCTGCCTTGTTTGTGAAAAACATTTCACACAAAGGGGTCATATGAAAAAACATTTGAGGACTCACACAGGAGAGAAACCCTTTAGATGCCAGATCTATGGATTACACTTCAAACAGTCGTATTAGGACAGGACATATTAAGGCTAAACACAAGGGGGAGCACCTGCACAGATGCACAGATTGTAACAAAAGCTACATTAAGATCAGCTCCTTAAGAAAGCATGTTGTCAGTGTAACCATTGTAAAATTGAACAATTTGATACATTGTTCTTCACAGGTCCACCCTATCCTGAATACCAATGTCCTCACTGTAACCACTGGGGATTAATACATGCATATAATCCATTTTATTCACTGTACTTGTTTTGCACTGACTGTTTTTCATTTTCACCTTTGTCATTGTTGAGACATCCACAGAATAAAAAAAAAACATACCTGGTATGCCTATGCCTAACATTACTTTTTTATTTTTTTATTTTTAAAGTGACCATTAAATTGTATGAAATGCTCTAACTTAGACAAATAAAGACCGAAACGAATGTTGACTGGCTTTTTCTTGACAGCCGAGGTGCAGCCATATGTTTCTCCATCAGGTGGCGACATTATTTGTTTCATGCACGAAGTCCTAATACACAAACATTGATCCACAAGACTGTTTGGTGGGTAGGCTGAGCTTGGTGTAAACACTTTCTCGAAAAAACGGTGTTAGGACCCGTTGACAGATAATGTGAGATTGCCAGTATTGAGATTTTCTATACACCGCTGCCTACACCTCCGGGTGTAAACGGCTGAGAAGTTTGAAGATGGCGTGTAGTTCGCTCTATGACCTGTGAGAGGCAGCAACATACCTGAAAATCACATGAAGAAGACGAAGACTAACCAGAATAAATACCGTAAGCGCCTGGCTAGCACAAATACCACAAGATTAACTAATTCGAACATGTCAAAACTACAGTTGTTGAATATTTTTTTCACGCAACGATTAACAGTGGCTGCTGTGGAGATATTTGGAGCAGTTCAAGAAGTGATGGTTGAATATCAGGACGAAATCTCCCGTTCAAAAGAGGAGAACGAACGTCTTCAGAGGATACTGGACTTGGTTCTCAAACCCGAGATCAAATTACACAGAACAGGTTTGTTATATTATTGTTGTGATACAGCTGAGGTCGTCGCTGTGTATCTGAAGCACAACACCGAACTAGTCGGCTGAGCAGTTGCCTAAGCACAGGCAAGAGGAGAGAAGAGCGACATTTTCTTTGTATGACAGACACAAACAGTGGGGTAATAGGTCCTTGTTGTCATGTCTAAGAAAGTTGTACTGTCATAGGTATATCAATATCTTAAGGACGTTGATGGACTGTATGTAGGCCTATCTGATGTCGCTAATCATATTAATTATTATTCAAACAAACACAGCACCATGATCTTTAATCAGCTCCGTACACGTGGCCTTGTTTCGTTGAGGTCTGAACAATGAAGGGCTTGTTTTAAACTGGCTAATACTGTATCCTTCCCTGCAGATCCTGGGCAGATCATTATCTCTGTCTCTGAAGAGGTTCCCCATGAGCAGCAGGAGTGGAGCCCCAGTCTAGGGCAGGAGGACATAGAGATCACACAGATTAAAGAGGAGCAGGAGTTTGATACCTCAGACTCAACATACACTCCCTGGGATGTAGAAAGTGACTCTGATGGTAAGAACCCAACTATGTCCTCACAGGAGGACAGTGAGAGGAATGATCTGTCAACCACTCCAGCTGAACAGAACAACATAGAACCTGATGAGGAGGGCTATGCAGCATCAGAGCCAACCAGAGACTCACAACTCCTCTCTGCAGTAAATCCAGACTCTTCTGAAGCTCAGAGCGAAAATGTTTATCACTGTGATATTTGCAACAGACGTTATAGAGTTAAAGGGAGACTAACACTGCACATGAGGCTACACACAGAGACACCGTATCACTGTACGTTTTGTCTGAAACGTTTCAGAGAGAAGAATAATCTGAAAGCGCACGTGAAAGACACACACGGGGGAGAGACCATACAGGTGCAACGTCTGTGAAAAACCTTTCAAACAAAGAAAACACCTAATCGATCATATTAAAACTCACACAGGGGAGAAACCGTACAGCTGTCAGGTTTGTGGGAAACATTTCAAACAAAGTAGCACTATGGTAAAGCATGTTAATGTTACGCACAAGGGGGAGAGGCTGCATCGGTGTCAGGTCTGTAGGAAGATGTTCATACAAAGGAGTGCTATGGTAGAACATGTTAAGACTCACACAGGGAAGACACCATACATCTGCCATGTTTGTAGAAAACCTTTCAAAGCGGAGAGGGGTCTGACGGAGCATGTACGCATTCACACAGGGGAGAGACCCTACAGTTGCCATGACTGTGGAAAACATTTCAGAACGACGAGTCACCTGAATGAACATATCAGGACTCACACAGGAGAGAAACCCTTTAGATGCCATATCTGTGGATTATATTTCGGGCAAAGTAGTACTAAAACTGCACACATCAAGGCTAAACACAAGGGGGAGCACCTGCACAGATGCAAAGATTGTGGCAAAAGCTACACTAAGATCAGCTCCCTGAGGAAGCACGTGGAAACCATCCACACAGGTCCTGACCCTGGCCCACATGACATGTTGTCAGTGTAACCATTGTAAACATGAACTACTTGTTTACAATTTGATGGGGTCCTAACCCGAACACCCAGGACCCGTCCGGGTCCAAAAACAAACCCCAAAAAAACGTGTCCCTTCGGTCCGGGTTGGACTCTGTTTGATTGTCGCGGCTCTCGGGTTCTACAGCTGACATACCCAAGTGGACCCGCCCAGACCCCACCACGGCTCCGATCCGATCACGGAAACTCCAACGCGCCTGTTGTCGGTCTACCAATCACAACCCAACAGAGCTTGCAGCCCCGTTCACTACAGGTCGGGACCCGACAGCACCGAAAGGGGATTGGATCCGACCAGTACAGACCCGATAGTTATAGACCTGTGTCTGTGGAGAACTCTTCAAACACTGTGGGCCTACGGTAGATCATGTCAGTGTTTTTCTGTGTTATTCGTTTTGTACTGACTGTTTTTGTTGTTGTTACTGACTGTTTTTTGTGGGGGTTTACGTCTTTGTCATGGTTAAGACATGCACAGCATACAAAATAATAATGATGCCTTCGAGGAACCTAAAACGTCTGTTGACTTATCTGTTTAGAAGATTTACAAAGTGACTATGAAATGGTCTGTAAAGCCCTCACTTGGATGAATAAAGACAGACAGTAAAATTGGTCGCGTTGTACTGGATGTATTTATTGGGTTAGGATATGTCTTTGAAAATGAAACTACAACAAATGTCTGTTATTTCACAAAGGAAGCATGTCCTGACTGCGTATAGCCACATTCTGTAGACCTATAGCCCTGCTGTGTTACTGTGTGACACATGATGTTTCTCACCTACGTCTTTTCTGGAGAGACCAGGGGAGGCTGGTGGATTCAGAAATCGGGCTCATTGTAATCCATGAAATGGAATGAGGAATTCCACAGTCCATTCCATGCATTACAATGAGCCTGTCTTCCGATTTCCCCCAGGAGGACAGGGCCGTTTTGCTGTCCCGCTCCGTCCCTGGTGAGGTGAGTTGGGAGTGGGGGTGTGCTCCTTAATAGATTGAGCCTGACTGAGAGAGACAGAGCCAGAGAAAGGAAGAGAGCATCCTTTAGAGAGCAAGAAAAGGTATGCCCGGGAGTAGAGACAGAAAGACAGAGAGAGAGAAAGAAAGAAAGAGAGAGAGAGAGAGAGAAATAGAGAGCCTCCATGAGAGCAATAAAGGTATACTTGGGAGTAGAGTTAGAGACAGAAAGAGAGAGAGATCGAGATTGAAACAGAAAGAGAGAGAGACAGAAAGAGAGAGTGCATCCAAGGAAAAGACGACTCGAAGGATTCAGAAGTCAGAGACAGCGGATATATGAGCTCTGCTGTCGATAATACCCCATTAGTGTTGGGGGCACATCAGCGCAGGAGAACGCCTTATCCAATCAGCGCAGGAGAATGCCTTATCCAATCAGCGGAGTAATTAAAAACAAACAGCACAGCACTACAGTTAATGGCTCCATTGTCAGCTCCAGGCAGAGTTAGTCATCTCCATGGATAACCTAACCTTGCCTAGTCAGAGCCCTGCGTCACCACCACCCCACCACCATGCCTTTCATCTTCCTCATCTTCATCGTCATCTTCCTCATCCTCCTACTCATAGCCATCGTTATCATTGTCATCCTCATCCTCATGGTCATCTTCATCATTATCCTCCTCCTTCTCCTACTTGCCTTCATCATCATCCTCATCCTAATTGTCATCTTCATCTTCATTATCCCCGTCCTCATCGTAATCTTCATCATCTCCGTCCTCATTGTCATCTTTATCATCATCATCATCATCAACATGATTTTATCCAGCAGCCACAATTTCCATTCGTCTCCCCCTCCCCTCCCCTCCCCTCTCCTCTCCTCTCCTCCCCTCCCCTCCCCTCACCTAACCTCCCCTCCCCTCACCTCCCCTCCCCTCCCCTCACCTAACCTCCCCTCCCCTCCCCTCCCCTCACCTCACCTACCCTCCCCTCACCTAACCTCCCCTCACTCCCCCCCCTACCCTCACCTCCCCTCCCCTCACCTACCCTCACCTCCCCTCACCTCCCCTACCCTACCCTCACCTCCCCTCACCTCCCCTCCCCTACCCTCACCTCCCCTCACCTAACCTCCCCTACCCTCACCTACCCTCCCCCCACCTCACCTCCCCTCCCTTCACCTCACCAGATATGAACCACCAGATGTCACCATCATCCTACTATTGGGATTCACATGAGGTTTCATATTTTTTTGGCACAATCTATTCTAGTTCATGGCAGGACATGAACTGTGTTATATCCAGGAGGAATTCTTTTTGAACCCCAGTATGGTCCCCGGAGTAAAACAAAATGGCTGAAGCAATAGAATGGCTGCACTGAGAATAGAAGCAACAGGATTCTTTGTCCATGATATTGTCACCGTAGAGCGGTATATATATATCCCTGTTCCATGCTTGGTTCACTTTTCTTCACCTCGCCAAATATGCTTTTTCTTCATTTTCTGTTTTCCCTCCATCCTGAGGGCCGTTCTCCATTGTGTTCATCCATGCGTGAATCTGCCTCCAGAGCACTCAGGATATCTGACAGCCCCCCCCTAGCCCCCCCAGCCCCCCCACCGTAAGCCAGGGGTACTGAAGGGCAGGAGAAGTAATAGGGTAATCTATTATACAGCCTTTCTCTGTCTCTCTCCCTCTTTCTTTCTTCCTCTCTCTCTCTCTCTCTCTCTCTCTCTCTCTCTCTCTCTCTCTCTCTCTCAGGTCCCCCCCACCCCCCCGTCCCTGCATCAGCACTTCTCCGTGTGGAGGAATGAGGAGTGGAGTTTAACTATGCACATTCCAGGGCCTCCTGCGGAGCCCAGCACTTTCTCAATTAGACCAGAGTCTCTCCGTCCTGCTGATTCAAACCATGCCACCGACTGAGTCACACACACACACACACACACACACACACACACACACACACACACACACACACAGCTCAGTCATTCACCTTCACATGCGAACACACGCACGCACGCAGACATACACAAACAGCCCAATCCTTCACCTTCACACACACACACGCACAAGCATACACACACACGCACACGCAGGCAGGCACACACACACACACACACACACACACACACACACACACACACACACACAGTCATCTCCATTAGCCCAGCAGAGACAAGTCGGAAGATGGACTGATGTCCTTCGTTTGAGACACACGCACCACACACACACACACACAAACAATTCAGTGTTTCTTATCAGTGACACTGATAAGAAATTCAAAGCCTCGCAAATCAATCAATTACACACATAAATCAGATTCTTATCTTTTTTATTTTTGCTCTAAAAGGTCAGGTAAGGTAAATACACTGTTTGCCCCCTTCCTGCCCCCCCCCACCCCCCATCTCCTCCTCTCCTCCCTCTTCCTCATCCCTCCATCTCTGATTTCCTCTCCCGCTCTCATCCTTGGCTCCTCCTCCCAGGGAAGCAGAGGCGCACGATAAGCGATAGAGAGAGAAAGAGAGAGAGAGAGAGAGAGAGAGGGAGGGAGAGAGAGAGAGAGAGAGCTGACTAGCGTCTAGAATCAATCAGTTCTTTTTTCTCTCTAACCACTCACTGCGTTCTGCCAGAGGCATGTGTGCGAGCTCGGGCTCTCTACCTCTCTGCCACCTTCTCTTTCTCTCTCTCTCTTTCTCTCTCTCCCCCCCTCTCTCTCTCCCTATCTCTCTGCCTATCTCTCCCTCTCTCTCTCTATCTCACACACACATTCATTCATTCATTCCTTCTGATGCTGTGTGGATGTAAACCAGGGGAATTCCACCTCCCTCGCCGAGCCTCTTCTCCTCCTCCTCCTTCTCCTCCTCCTTCTCCTCCTCCTCTCCCTCCATCCTCCAGGATCCCCCAAGCCCGCTCTGACTCTGCTACGGTCCTCTCCTCCCACTACCCACTAGGATGTGGTGCTCACTGGCTCTGCTTCTCTGTGGAATCTCTGCTTTGGTCCAGGGTAGGTTCTGGTGTGTGTGTGTGTGTGTGTGTGTGTGTGTGTGTGTGTGTGTGTGTGAATCTCTGCTTTGGTCCAGGGTAGGTTCTGGTGTGTGTGTGTGTGTGTGTGTGTGTGTGTGTGTGTGTGTGTGAATCTCTGCTTTGGTCCAGGGTAGGTTCTGGAGTGTGTGTGTGTGTGTGTGTGTGTGTGTGTGTGTGTGTGTGTGTGTGTGTGTGTGTGTGTGTGTGTGTGTGTGTGTGTGTGTGTGTGTGTGTGTGTGTGTGTGTGTGTGTGTGTGTGTGTGTGTGTGTGTGTGTGTGTGTGTGTGTGTGTGTGTGTGTGTGTGTGTGTGTGTGTGAATCTCTGCTTTGGTCCAAGGTAGGTCTGGCTCTTTATTAGGGTTAGGGTAAACATTGTAGTTGAAAAACACAGAGAGGAGAATTAGACAAGAGAATGAATTAGAAAGTGTGTGTGTGTGTGTGTGTGTGTGTGTGTGTGTTTGCTGTACCAGTATGTGTGTGACTGTGTACTGTTTGTGCTCTTGTTTATGTACTGGAGTGTGGATGCGTACCTGTGTTTATAAGGTGTTATAATGCTGGTATAAATGGTGTTATAACTGCTGGGACACACAGGGGAAAAGAGAGAGATGCAGATGCTATAAAGCTTTACCAGTGAAGAATCTGAAGCTGCAATCATAAATATCACCCCCCCCCTCTTCCTCTCGCTCTCGCTCTCTCTCTTTCCCTCCCCCCCCTGCCCCCCTGCCCCCCTCCCCCTCCCCCATACCCCTCCTAGCTATTCTATCTATCTTATCTATCTGTGGTGTGTCCTGGGAGTGTAACCAGCACACGGTACAGATCCCATCAACAGAACAGTAGTTGTAGATCAGAATCTTGCTTCCTGGTTGCGTGTACGGTGTGTGTGTGTGTGTCTGAGGAACGTGTTGCTGCTGCTGCTGCAGCTGAGCTGGAGCGCTGGGAAGCAGCGTTGCCAAGAGCCAGCCAGGGAGAGCTGTGGAATCTGAGAGGGGCGGAGGCTAAACTTTCCTGTCAATGGATCTGAGGTTGCGAGTAATACAAACAAAGGCAGGATTCGTGTTGTTGTGTTGTCAGGGACATCATTACGGAGCTGTTTCCCTGAGGCTGTGGTTCTTCACGTCGAGCCTCCTCGTGTGTCTGTGTAAACGAATTAATCACTGCTACTTTACCAAGATTATACACAACAGCTCAAACTGTCACACCCTCCTCTTCCTCCTAGTCTGTGCCAGTGCCCCCCTCCCTCCTGTCTCTCCTCGTCTGTCTGGTTGTGTTGTGCCTGCCTGTCCGCCTGTCCGCCTGTCAGCCTGCCTGCCCACACTACCCGCCTGCCCTACCTGCCTAGTCTACCTGCCCTGCCTGCCCTACCTGCCCTACCTGCCTAGTCTACCTGCCCTGCCTGCCCTACCTGCCTAGTCTACCTGCCCTACGTGCTCGCCTGCCCTGTCTGTCTGCCTGCTTGCCTGCCTGCCCTACCTGCCTAGTCTACCTGCCCTACCTGCCCTACGTGCTCGCTTGCCCTGTCTGTCTGCCTGCTTGCCTGCCTGCCCTACCTGCCTGCCTGCCCTACCTGCCTACCCTACCCCGTTTGCCACTTCCCCCCTGCTTGTCCCGTTCCCTGTTACTCCCTCATTAAACACCCTATTATTTTATATATCCTTGTCCAGACTCTGTGTTCCGCACCTGGGTTCATTCGCTCTGACCGTAAGACAAACTGCCCAAATCAACTAATGTACACAACTGCCAGAGGCACAGGCTTGAGTTCCAAACATACTCAGCTTTTTAACATAGTTTTCTTCATGATGTCACCTTATTTAATGTTTCACACCACACTCCTTTTTCTGTGTGTAGTGGTACCTTTGCACCAGCCTCACATGATCTACGTAAGACCAACCGTTGGAAATCCTGCCTCTCTCTGAATTCATCTGTCATTTTTGTTCGCCTGTCCTGATCGCTTTTAATGTGGATATACAAAAATGACGGTTGCTTGTTGGCGCCCGCAATGTGAGGCTGGTGTTATGTGAGGCTGGTGTTATGGGAGGCTGGTGTTATGTGAGGCTGGTGTTATGTGAGGCTGGTGTTATGTGAGGCTGGTGTTATGGGATTGAGCGCTCACAGAAGTTGTTAGGATATTCATTCATTAAGCCAATTAAGCATTGATGCAGTTTGCTCTCTTTCTCTCTCTCTCTCTCTCTCCCTCTCTCTCTCTCTCTCTCCCTCTCTCTCTCTTTCTCCCTCTCTCTCTCTCTTTCTCTCTCTCCCTCTCTCTCTTTCTCTCTCTCCCTCTCTCTTTCTATCTCTCTCTCTCTCTCTCTTTCCCTCTCTCTCTTTCTCTCTCTCCCTCTCTCTCTCTTTCTCTCTTTCTCTCTCTCTTTCTCTCTCTCTCTCTGAGGGTTCTCTCCCCCTGGTTCTCTCTTCTTTCCTGTTTCTCTATGTCCTCTCCTCCTTCATCATATTCCCTCTCTCCACTCCTCTATCTGGTCTTTCTCTTTCTCTTCACTATGCCCCCTCTTCTGTCTCTCTCTCTCTTTCTCATTCTATGTAATAATATAATAATATTATTATTATCTCTCTCTCTCTCTCTGTCCATCCATGTGCTTCTGTAATCCAGTTCATATGATAAACTCACTCCTCAATGTGCACCAAACTGGCTTTAGACCTGGACTTAACAGACAGAACGCAGTGTGTATTTACTGATGATGTTAAATCTGGTTCTCTGGACATAACAAAGGGTGTTCCACAAGGATCGATTCTTGGTCCGGT
>NC_139668.1:19420509-19436023 GCF_951799395.1 Argentina silus | reverse complement strand
CTCCTCTCCTCTCCCCTCTCCTCTCCCCCCTCCCCTCCCCACCCCTCCTCTCCTCTCCTCTCCCCCCTCCCCTCCCCTCCCCACCCCTCCTCTCCTCTCCCCTCTCCTCTCCTCTCCCCTCTCCTCTCCCCCCTCCCCTCCCCACCCCTCCTCTCCTCTCCTCTCCCCCCTCCCCTCCCCACCCTCCTCTCCTCTCCCCTCTCCTCTCCTCTCCTCTCCCCTCTCCTCTCCCCCCTCCTCTGCCCCCCTCCTCTCCCTCTCCTCTTCTCCCCTCCTCTCCCTCTCCTCTTCTCCCCTCCTCTCCCTCTCCTCCTCCTCTCCCTCTCCTCTTCTCCCCTCCTCTGCCCCTCTCCCCTCCTCTGCCCCCCTCCTCTCCCCTCCTCTCCCTCTCCTCTCCTCCCTCTCCTCTTCTCCCCTCCTCCTCTCCCTCTCCAGGTATTCCTCCAGTCTCCTGCCACCTACATCCAGCTGCTGCTCAGACTCTACCCAACTCTCCTCCCCTAATATTATAATAATAATAATAACAATAATAATATATATGTCATTTAGCTGACGTTTTTATCCAAAGCGACTTAGATTGCATTAAGTGCATACATGTTTTAGTATATATGGTCCCAGCAGGGTCCCTCCCCTCCCCTCTCCTCTCCTCCTCTCCTGACCCCTACGTCCAGCTGCTACTCAGACAGTCTACCCTACCTTCCTCCCCTCCTCCTCCCCTCCTCCTCCTCCTCCTCCTCCCTCTCACCTCTCTCCAGGTATTCTTCCAGTCCGCGGCGGCGTGCATCCAGCTGCTGCTCTGACAGGGAGAAGGGCCACTTCCCAGGGAGCTTGGGGAAGGTGTAGGTGCCAAACTCTCTCTTCAGGTTCTGGTTGAGGATGGCAAACTCCCGGTACCGCTTGGAGCACAGCTGCCTGCCTGACATGTAGACGTTATACACCTGCAGAGAGAGAAAGAGAGACAGAGAGAGAGAGAGAGAGACAGAGAAAGAGAGAGACAGAGAAAGAGAGAGAGAGCGTGTGAGACAGACACAGAGAGAGAGAGACAGAGAGAGAGAGAAAGAGAGAGACAGAGAAAGAGAGAGAGAGCGTGTGAGAGACAGACACAGAGAGAGAGATAGAGAGATAAAGAGACAGAGAAAGAGAGAGACAGAGAAAGAGAGAGAGAGCGTGTGAGAGACAGACAGAGAGAGAGAGAGATAGAGAGATAAAGAGACAGAGAGAGAGAGGCAGAGAGATAAAGAGACAGCGAGAGAGAGGAGAATATGAATCAGACATCTTTTTATCACTTGAGGAACCTCTCTACTTCTTTCCTCTACCAGGCTGACACCGAGGAACTAACGCATGGTTTTATTACGACTACCGTTAGTCATTCAGTTCTTGTACTTTTTTTTATTATTGTTTTATTACATTTGAGCTTTTATTGACAATGCATGAGTCTCTACAGTCCTCACTTGTTTTAAAACTCCCGTGACTGTTCTACTTGTTATCCTCCCATGTTGTGACTCATTGTCTGTGATGTGGTTTTATTCATATTCCTGTAAAGCGCCTTGTGTTGCACCCGCGTATGACCCTCTATAAATAAAGTTTGATTTGATTTGATCATTCATTCATTCATCATCAGAACAAAGGGAACAAGAAAGAGAGAAAGAGAGGGGGGAGGATGGAAAGAGTGGGGGAGGGCTAAGGGGTAGGTAGTGGACAGTAGGGGGTAGGTAGTGGACAGTAGGGGTAGGTAGTGGACAGTAGGGGGTAGGTAGTGGACAGTAGGGGTAGGTAGTGGACAGTAGGGGGTAGGTAGTGGACAGTAGGGGTAGGTAGTGGACAGTAGGGGGTAGGTAGTGGACAGTAGGGGTAGGTAGTGGACAGTAGGGGGTAGGTAGTGGACAGTAGGGGGTAGGTAGTGGACAGTAGGGGGTAGGTAGTGGACAGTAGGGGTAGGTAGTGGACAGTAGGGGGTAGGTAGTGGACAGTAGGGGGTAGGTAGTGGACAGTAGGGGGTAGGTAGTGGACAGTAGGGGGTAGGTAGTGGACAGTAGGGGTAGGTAGTGGACAGTAGGGGGTAGGTAGTGGACAGTAGGGGGTAGGTAGTGGACAGTAGGGGGTAGGTAGTGGACAGTAGGGGGTAGGTAGTGGACAGTGACTAGGTGCTAATAGCACCCACAATGTAGTGCTAGGGAAATGGAGGCTAGTGGGGGTAGAAATCGGAGGACGGGGCTCATTTTAATGCATGATTTAGAATGAGGAGAGGTATCAAACAGGTGTCTGATACCATTCCTCATTTCATTCCATGGATTAAGTACAGTAAGAGTTAACAGTTTGGATACGGCCCCTGGTTAAAATGAGCCCCTGGTTAAGATGAGCCCCCAGGATTAGGGTGAGAACGTCCCGTCCTGTGTACTCACCACAAACCTCTCGGCATGCTGCTCCACGTGTTTGTAGGTGGGTATGGAGATGGGCACGGCCTGCTTGTCGCTGAAGTCGTAGCTCAGCTGGGCCCCAGAGCCGCTGTCCTCCCCGGCCTCCAGGCCGTCCGCCTCCTGGGGAGGCACAGACAGCACGGCCAGGACCAGCTCCCTCTCCCCCGCACGGATCAGGTCCACCACCTGCTTATGGGTGGCCCCCTCCACACTCACCCCGTTACTGGAGAGAGGAGAGGGGGAGAGAGGGAGAGAGAGAGGTGGAGGGGGGGAGAGCAAAAGAGAGAGAGAGAGAGAAAGAGAGATAGTAAGATAATAATCTAATGTATTTTAATGTAAGCAGGGCTCTCCTGAAAAAGAGACCTAGGTTTTCAGTGGGTTAACCCTGTATAAATAAAGGTTTGTTAATAATAATAATAATAATGAATATGCATGGATATATCCACTCAAAAAACTTCATATTGTGGTCACAGGTGGATCACATTCCCCTGCATGCTCTCCTGAATTATAGACAACACGCTGGTAAAGTGGAACGTCACTGTACTCCCACCATAATAATATTCTTCATTATTTCGCTTTCCCCATCATCCCAGAAACGATGACAGAGTGTAAAACTGCGTAGGTTCCAAGATTTATTTTCAAAAATCGGTTAGTTTTTTTGCTATATTAGCAACTGGTCCCGGTTAGCCTTGTGCTAGCACACGTCTTAAAGCTTGCTATGTTTGTCTCCAGATATGTTTGTTGTCATGGGATACCTGTGCAATGGTCCATTCCTGTGTCCTCTAGAACCTGCTGGCTAACCTGCTGGATAATCTGCTGGCTAACCTACGCTAATCTGCTGGCTAACCTACGCTAATCTGCTGGCTAATCTGCTGGCTAACCTACGCTAACCTGCTGGCTAACCTACGCTAACCTGATGCATCTCTCCGTCCTCTGGTGTCCAGCGGGGTCACCATTGTCCAATGGAGAGCTCTCTCTACTTATCTGTGATTATGTTTGCCGAGTGCAATTGAACTGTGAAATGGGCTCTACATGTAGCCTAAAAGGGTTCTACATGTAGCCTAAAAGGGTTCTACATGTAGCCTAAAAGGGTTCTACATGTAGCCTAAAAGGGTTCTACACGGAATCCAAAAGGATTCTCCCAATTCTCTTCAAGTGTTCTCCCACAGGGAAAGCCGAATAACCGTTTTAGCTTCTGTACAACCTGTACAATATGTGAATGTAGCCAATTCAATTTCAGTAATTCTGTTACCAATTTGATATGGTCATTCTATTACTGATTCGCTAACAGAATGACCAGCTTTAATCAGTTATTAATTCATAAACTAAATAGACATCAGTAAAAACACTACCTAGGTCTACCTATACTTACTTTTGTTAACTTTCATTATCCTTGCTTCTCAAGGGTTTTTGGTAACAGAATGACCCGGAGACTGGGCAATGATTCTTAAACATATAGAAGCCAAAACCTTTCTGCAAAACTAAATATAAGTGTTGATACTAGTTGACCGGGGTCTACACCTGAACATTAATGAGGTTTGATGTTTTTCTAAACACCTTTAAAGACTTTTTCTTGTAGATGTTTTCCTGTTTTTATGACGGAAGACGCTTGAGAAATGTATTTCTGACTTCATTTCCCCAAACATACAGACTCTGAGCTCTCAATTGACACCCGACTCGATATGCTCCGATGAATTACTCATCTTGGTCCTCATTGGTCCTTTCCTGCCTCCCTCTACCCTATGCTGACACGACGCCGCTCCCTCCTTAGATCCTCTCTGAGGCCAGATGGCAGAAGCATCAGGTGTCTCCTGCTAATCTGTCTGAGAACCGAGGGGGGGGGGGGGGGCTGCCATCATCATTTATTCATTTCAGTGATACCAAACAAACAAGAGAGTGAGACAATGAGAGGTGGAGAGAGGGGGGGGGGGATGAGACAAATAGAGGCAAAGAGACAGGGAGAGAGAGAGAGAGGAGGAGGAGGGAAAAATGAACATGCCAATGACAACGTTCCTCAGGGCTTGCAAGACGCACTCACAAAGAGGGGAGAGGGGATAAAGGGAAAAGTATCTCTCCCAGGCGAGCACCGATCGGATCTGATCATCAACCTCTGCACCAATCAGCAGAAACAATGTAGAGAAGGCCCACAGGCCGATCTGCTCGATCACTGTGTGATGAGTAGCATCTGGTGGTTGGAGGGCTGGGAATCATGAACGAGGCCAATATGAAGACCTACTGTCAAGCTGACCTCGTTGAGACCAGGCTTTCCCCCTGAACTCGGAAAGACTGGGGAAATCCTTTGCAGAAAGTAGGCCTAGCTTCAAAGGGGTGTAAAGCCGTCTGAAAGGAGTGACGCCCCGCGACACATCAAACCAATCAAATACCTCGCTTGGGCGGAGCTCCGAAAATGTTTTATTTCCCTTCAGGTTTTCTTTAATGTTGCGATCCAGCAAAGGCAACAGCTCTCTGCAGAACAGCCCTACCCGTTCTTGGAAAAGACGACGCACACGACAACAAGCAACCATTCTACGGGAGTGTGGGTTCTTGGAACGTAACGTCCAATGAAATTGCGAGCGCACTCTCCCATCGCTCAGTCCAGTTCAACCCAACATCTCCAAGGAAGGCGCGAGAACAACGTGGAGGTACGGCTACAGGAGACTCCCGTTAAGCTAAACTTCTCAGAGTTGCACAGCTTTTTGTTCCCGCTTCATGAGAACAGCCGATTACAGTTTTTTTTCTTCTTCAGTTGTAAGTAAGCCGATATCAGGGCCAACCCCATCGAGAAACAACAAATGAAGTAAACTATGGCCTAACTTCTGTCTTCCACAACTAATACAAAGGAACTCACAGCTGACTACAACCAATGGCTGACAGAGTTAACTAAGCAGCTACACAATACCGTACAACAAGGCTATCGACATCCTAACATGAACATGTGTAACATCCATATTGCAAGAAGGCTGCAACACCGGCCTTTCATTGACACTCAGTGAACCAACAGCTCAGGGACACGGTACAGTACCAATAGGACGTGTTTGACTCACACGTTCCCTCTCTGCACGCATAGATTTGTTTCGTTTGGTTGTCGTACTCATTTGCTGTTCTTTCACTGTGACACTTGTTTGCCAACACCGTGTCAAGTGGGAAAAGAATCAAGTGTTCACCCCCCCCCCCCCCCCCCCCCAAGTGTTTGGTATTGCAATATCTAGCAAAATCATCTCATCTCATGATATTTTGTCCATGCAGAGGGTGCAGCCCTACTATCCACTGCTGTTGCGTTCACGCGAAAGGTGTCAAGGGCGAATAAACCTGATGACTACTGACGAATTTCCCAACACTGCAGAAACAGTCACGCCGGCTCACGTGTCACATGATGAACTCTGGTGGACAGCAGTGAGTGTGGTTGTGCACTGGAAGAACATGGGGCAGCAGTGAGTGACCACACACACTTGCTGATGTATCAACGATGTATATGATGCATCAGCAAGTTGGGTCTCTCTCTCTCTCTCTCAGATTGAGAATGTGTGTGTGTATGTGCCCTAAACAGAAGTAGAAGTATGTGCCCTAAACAGAAGTAGTATGCTGCCTCTGCAGAGCCTGGGTTGTGTGATGAGCTTCATGACCAACAATATAGGCATACTCAGTAACAATATAGGTCTGTCTGTCTGTCTGTCTGCCTGGGTTGTGTGGTGAGCTTCATGGCCACATCCTTTACCACCTTTACCACCTAAACTTTGTAAAGGGACAGTACGAAGAGTTCATTCTCTCCTCTGGGGTTCTGACTAAAATAGGCTTTTGCTGGAGGGACATGTTAGCCTTGCCAAAACACAAAGCACTTTTGTACCATGTCTCAAGGGTCCGGCCCAGCCCAGCCCAGCCCAGCCCAGCAACTCCACCCACCCACCCACCCACCCACCCACACACACACACACAGCAAAACAATAAGACAGAGGGGAAAATACACCTTGCAAACTGACTGACTTCTAAATGTCACTACACTCGGAGTGATTCGTTTGGTAGACGGTAAGACAGACCAAACTGCCTTACACATACAGGCCTTCACGGTTGGTGATGTTGGTTTGGCTGACTGAGTGACAATGTTGACGAACTGACTGACCTCTTTACTGTTTTATATCTTGTTGTGTCAGTCATGTGGACGCTGAAGTGAAAGTATTACGGCGGGTTCAGGGAGACTGTCTTTTAATCTGACATTTCATCCCGTTGTGCCCAAGACAATGCCAACTGTTAATAACAGTGTTACACGACAACTGCCAGTCACATCCTCAGCTCGTCGTGATGGGATTAAGTTCACACACTGCGTAACGTTAACTAGCTAGTTAGCTAGCTAGCTAGCTAATAACATTTCCTACATGGAAGGTGGCTGTGTCAGTTACGGTGATAGAATAGAACAACACATACTGGCTCACTACTGGTTAAACATCGAGCTAACTGACAACGGTGTCTTCGCTAGGCCGAGATATTGACTGACACTCTCCCTAGCCTGCTAATAAGCTTGCTTTAGAGAAGCTATGCTAAATGCTAATGACGTTTTGACAGACTGCTGCAGTAGCTAACGGTAGCCCTTATGGAACCCACCGATGCTATCGGTAGCCCGCTAGCTAGCGAACTGTCTGACGGCTGGCTAACCTTGCTAGCTGGCTATATGCTAGCTCGTCTGCTTTTCCGCAGCAGCCCATGTATGTCAGTAGCTAATGGCGTTACTACACCGGTTAATAAAGGCTCACTTACACTTCAAGGATCCTGTCCCCCTTTGATATGCCAGCTCGGTCCGCCGCCCCTCCGGGCAAAACAGCGCTGACATGCTGAAGAGGGGCGTACAATTCCCCGTTGATGCTTCGCAGTTGTCCTCCTTCGCTAACTTGACCACGGACGTTGAATCCGTATCCCGATTCCGACTTGACGATCCTAACCATCCGTGGGCCTGATGTCACCGTGGTAGCATTTAGGCCTGCGGTACCGACTTCCGAACCAACACCGCCGGGTCCATTACGGGATGCCGAAGGGAGAGCCGAGCGAATTTCATCGCCTTCAACATCCGCCATCTTCCCTACCCCCTCCAGTCGGTGTCTAGCAGATTCAAAACAACACCGAAATCCGTTCAGACGAGCTCCTCCAGACCGACACACTCAGTTAACCCGCCCCTCCACCGCATCACGAGACCCCGCTTTTCACTTTCCTCTCACTGACACACGGCAACCGGAGGAGGCGTCGCGGGAGCTGAGTCCGAGGTCCAGCATTGCATACGGACAAGTATATTAGTAAATGCTTTTGATTTACTAAGTCTTGTCTAGTTTACCGAAGCATTTATTTATCACTTGCATGATCAGCGTATCACCAACACCGTTAGAAGTGTCAGTGTCGCCTATGTATGCATAGTATACGAGTGTGCTAGGGCGTAATGATCAATGCAGGATAAAAGCGTGTTATGTTACCGTGTTGTTATCAGCCATTAGACTGTTTGTCATGTAAACTAAGTGTGTGAGTGAGATTCTCATGTGGATACATTGACATGTCATTGTGTGAACTCAAGACATTGTTTTAAGGGACAATCAAAAGCTCAAGTAAGCCCTCATGAGGCGAAATACAGTATTGTTGTTGACTTGCTTTTCATTATGACACACGCGGAGTATAGTCCAACTCCAACCAGTTATTTATTTCCACACAGGACGCTAAAAGGAGTATGATTAAGATGCCCACAGGCGCTGATCTAATTACGGGTTGTTTAGTGATTGGGTGTGGTTCGAACCTGGGTCTCCCACCACTAGGCAAAGAGGGCGAGACTTGAGATTACATGTTACACGAGAGTGTGACTCCAAATCATCTCTGCTGGATGGTATGACTACAGACCATGTCTGCGTCCCAACACTGGTATGTTTCCCAGACATTTCCGCCCGAACTATACACCATGCTCTATTGTAAAAAGTAAATAAGACACATATTCACTGTGGAAATGTTACAAATATTCATCCTGAGACCAGAGGTTTGCCGTTCTTCCATTCAAAGTCAGTGGGGGGAAAAGGAGAACAATTGTGGTCGTGTCTATCGACAAGAGAAGAAGCAACAACCATGCCTTTACCCTCAAACTGTCTCCTCATGAGGCTGCTTATGCTCTGTCAATAAGGGAAGCCCACATCAAACCGAGTTTAGCAGCCAGGTTTAAATGAGCGTTTTTCATCTCCTATTGAGAGATGATGTATAATACCTCTCTCGCTGGATTGGGAGTTTGGATAGAGCTAGGGGTCTTTTTAAAAAAAAATTTTTTTTTAATTTTTAAATAATATATCGAGATACAGTTAAGATGGCATACTCTAAGAAGAAGATTGGAGTACATTTACATTTACATTTATGGCATTTAGCAGACGCCTTTATCCAAAGCGACTCGCGACGGAGTGTTTAGGGTTGAGAATTGACAAGGTCCAGTGTGCTTCCATTCATGCCCTTTAGGATGACCAGTTCTATACGAGTTTTCCAATTTTTAAAGAAAATGATGAAATTGACACTCCTCAAACTATTTAATTTTTTTTAGATCAGAGTTATGTTAAAAACATTTAAAAAAAGAAAAAAAAAGAAAAAGAAATTTACCCTAAATGCGGTCTGGTGGACCAACATGTCAAACTTGGCCTTCATTAAGCCAATAGAAAGTGCGTTGGCTTTACCTCCCATCAATCATCTCCCACATCCCCTCCCCCGCAGCGCCTGCACATCACACGTTTCTGATTCGGAGCTACGCCTCACAGCCGTGTGGTTCGCTGAAATCAAATAATAACAAATACTTTACTCACTAAATTCGCTCCCACTAAGGCCAGGTTTGAGTCATTGTTATTCCAGGCTTATACAGTATGCACTGTCCACAGTAGCTTGGGAACGATCTGATCAGCCAAACCATCCTCCTCTCTTCAAACATCTTTCACAGCTCGTGTGTGGCAGCTTTCACAGCTCGTGTGTGGTGGCTTTCACAGCTCGTGTGTGGCGGCTTTCACAGCTCGTGTGTGTGGTGGCTTTCACAGCTTGTGTGTGGCGGCTTTCACAGCTCGTGTCGCCACTTTCACAGCTCGTGTGTGGCAGCTTTCACAGCTCGTGTGTGGCGGCTTTCACAGCTCGTGTCGCCACTTTCACAGCTCGTGTGTGTGGCGGCTTTCACAGCTCGTGTGTGGCGGCTTTCACAGCTCGTGTCGCCACTTTCACAGCTCGTGTCGCCACTTTCACAGCTCGTGTCGCCACTTTCACAGCTCGTGTCGCCACTTTCACAGCTCGTGTCGCCACTTTCACAGCTCGTGTGTGGCGGCTTTCACAGCTCGTGTCGCCACTTTCACAGCTCGTGTGTGGCGGCTTTCACAGCTCGTGTCGCCACTTTCACAGCTCGTGTCGCCACTTTCACAGCTCGTGTGTGGTGGCTTCCGGCAGGACATTTCACACGTCTTCACAACTCATGTCTGTCACAGCAACGGCACTGTGGTAGACCACAGTTGGGATGGCAGTATGAACCTTTTAAACACTGGCCTACTGTATGTACTGGGAATAGGCCTACTGTATGTACTGGGAATAGGCCTAATGTATGTACTGGGAATAGGCCTACTCTATGTACTGGGAATAGGCCTAATGTATGTACTGGGAATAGGCCTACTGTATGTACTGGGAATAGGCCTACTGTATGTACAGGGAATAGGCCTACTGTATGTACTGGGAATAGGCCTAATGTATGTACTGGGAATAGGCCTACTGTATGTACAGGGAATAGGCCTACTGTATGTACTGGGAATAGGCCTAATGTATGTACTGGGAATAGGCCTACTCTATGTACTGGGAATAGGCCTACTCTATGTACTGGGAATAGCTTGGGAACAGGGTTATATGGGCCCCAACATCTTGGCCTGCCTTAGGTCTGAATACATATGATACATGATGCCTGATGGCGAGAGACAACAGAAGTGTATTGTGATTGATTGATTGATTGATTGGTTGATAAGAAAGGAATGTCCTTTTCTTAATTGGCAATTAAAAGGCATCAATTATTTAAAAACCGATACAGTGCATACTGACCGCATGTTTTGCTTCAAGAGATGGGATGATGTGTTACCATAGAAACGTGTGTCTCAATATTGTGCTCAATGGCCGTAAGGTTACTTAAATACATGCTTTAGTTAGTAAAAAATGTAAGGTTGCAAAAACCCCAAAGATACACTGACACCATGCTTCATAATCTAAATTGTGTTTATTGGTTATTTCAAGGATTCAACATGACTAGCTGTTAGCATCTGGACAGTTTGTTTTCTCAGGCAGTTTGCATGTCATTGTCCACCAATATAGGCCTATCTGCAACCACCCTGTGAAAGCCTGCTTTAATTAGGCAAGTCATTTATTGACGTTTCCCAAGATGGCCGACAGGTGGTGGTGATGCTTTACTTGAAGAAAGAGTTACACAATATTGTAACAGTGGCCACCAGAGTGATGTACTCCTGGAAGTCAACACAGTTGTCTTTGTTCCCGTCCAGATCATTGAAGAATCGGTCCATCTTGTCGTTTTCGCTCAACATGCCCTTGTGTTGGACAAACGGGGAGAATGGAGATGGTGGTTGGGGAAGGTTAATAACTGAAACAGTCTAGATTGGTTTATAAATTAAGGTTATGTGGAAGGTTAATAACAGAAACAGTATTGTAGGCTATGTCTAATTTGAATAAACATTTTAATTTATGTTATCATCATTTAGGAGACATTATCATTTATGTCAAAGGTTATTTAAATTAAAGTGAATCAGCATTGTTTACATGTATATGAGCTGTACAGTATGTGATGTATATGTGATGCCTATAGTGCATTCAGTGTGGAGATCTGATCCAAGATCAGTTGATTAGGTTGGTCCTGTACTGTGTACTGACCTCAAATTCGACCTTGAGCAGGTCCTTGAGCTCGCTCTTGCTGAGGGTTAACTTGTCCCCTTCCTTCCCTGAGTACTTGTGGAAGACTTTGATAAGTATCGCCATGGCTTGAGCGATTTCACCCATGCTGACTAATATTGCTTGACTGGAGAGAGGACAGTGGGAAGATAGAGGGACACAAAACCTGTTAGTTTCTTGTGATGATTCTGATTGTGGCTTTTTTGACTTGCTTAACACGAATGCACTTTATTTCTTTATTTAACCTTTCTTTAACCAGGTAAGAGCAATTCCGAAAAAATAAAGTTAGAAACCTCTTTTGCGAGGGCGACCCGGCAAGAGATCAAAGCAGGGAGGTTGCTTTAGTTATAATAGTGTATAGTGAATAGTGGCTTTAGACGAATGCACTTGTCACTACAGTAAGTCAGTCTCCACATGTAGATGAGAGCGTCTGCTAAGTGACTCAAATGTAAATGGAAGTTCTAGAACACCTCTAGAGTGTTGTGGAACAGCCCGATTGGACAAAACACCTCCAGTGGCTATAACCCTCCACCAATCCCGTGGTCCTATGTAAAGAGAAGTTTCTGGAGGGCATCGGCCTAGTCTCCTAGCTAATAGCTAATACTACAATATACAAGTCTAACTGGCAAAAACATACTCTATGGACTCTATTGTGGAAAAGAATTAAAGCCGACACCGAGAAACCAAACTCAAATTCAACTGATCCACAGTGAGCCTCCAGATGTTGACGTCATAGCCTTGCTTCCCTGTGTGTGTGTGTGTGTGTGTGTGTGTTTCCCTCTGGAGCTGCTGGATAAAAAAAAACCTTGGTTCCCACTGAGGCCCCACCAGTTCCCCACGTTCCCAACCCCGGGCTTGTCTCTACCTAGCCCGGGCTCTATTATGAATGATACCACTGCTGCTACGGCAACAGCTGGTCTCTGGGTGATTGAGCCTGCTCCAGGTGAGAAAACAGGTAGAATCCCACATGTGGGATCATTGATCACCTCTCTGGAAGTCCTGTAATAACCGTGGAAATGGGAAGCGGCGGGGGGGGGGGGGGCATATAATATGCATCTACCAAAGGGAGTACTTGTTCGAGTACTGCCTGTCTTCCTTTGAGAGAGAGAGTGTGTGTGCGTGCGTGCGTGCGTGCGTGCGTGCCCCCGCTCTAGGGTGTGGCACGCGGAGGCAACTAACTGCAGTGCCTCAAATCTAAGTTCTGGCCGTGCACCAGAAAAAAACATAATTGCAGAATTGTTGGCATTGCTAACCGCTGTTGTTACCCAGTCAATGCAACACAGCCACAGTGAACCAATCAGAATAACCTAAAGAGACGGTCTACAAATAGACAAACAACGCAGTAACTTTAAAGTGTAAGCATGAGGCAGCAAAGTTCAGCAGCAACACTAAAGTTTCCACTCACCGAGACACAGGACGAGAGAGTTTCCGGGAATGAGGGAGCGAGTCGGCGATGGAGAAAGCGAGTGAGTGTGAGAAAGCAGCCAAGGGGAGTGTTGGAGAGAGGTTTGGGATGTGTGTTTTATACGTAACCACACCCTAGATCCCTCCCTTTCTCTCCCTCTCCCTCTCTCTCACTCCGCTTCCACTTCCACTGCTCCCTCTCTGTCTGTTGTATTTTCTTCTCTCTGCCTCTCTCGTTCTCTCTGCCTCTCCCTTTCTCTCTCTCTCTCTCTCTCTCTCTCTCTCTCTCTTTCTCTCTGCCTCTCTCTTTCTCTCTGCCTCTCCCTTTCTCTCTCTCTCTCTCTCTCTCTGCCTCTCTCTTTCTCTCTCTCTCTCTCTCTCTGTCTCTCTCTCTCTCTCTCTCTCTCTCTCTCTCTGCCTCTCTCTTTCTCTCTCTCTCTCTGTCTCTCTCTCTCTCTCTCTGTCTCAAACCAAGTAAAGTTAGAAACCTCTTTTTCGAGGGCGACCCGAAAAAGTCAAGAAGCTAAAGCAGGGAGGTTCTTTAGACCAGTGGTTCCCAAACTGTTAACAGTCATGAACCCCCTGTCGGTTATTTTGTAGCCTAATTGATATTCTATGAACATTATCCCTTACATATTAGACATTGTGATAATATTATTCTGTTGGATAGGGTGCATGCATTTATTTTTGGTACTGAGACTGAGCAGTCGGCTATTCAACAGGACTGTTGGGGAAGGTAAATCACAGATTTATTTCGCGTACCCCCTAGATCGATCCACATACCCCCAGGGGTACATGTACCCCACTTTGACAATAGTGGCTTTAGACGAATGCACTTGTCACTACAGTCTCCACATGTAGATGAGAGCGTCTGCTAAGTGACTCAAATGTAAATGGAAGTTCTAGAACACCTCTAGAGTGTTGTGGAACAGCCCGATTGGACAAAACACCTCCAGTGGCTATAACCCTCCACCAATCCCGTGGTCCTATGTAAAGAGAAGTTTCTGGAGGGCATCGGCCTAGTCTCCTAGCTAATAGCTAATACTACAATATACAAGTCTAACTGGCAAAAACATACTCTATGGACTCTATTGTGGAAAAGAATTAAAGCCGACACCGAGAAACCAAACTCAAATTCAACTGATCCACAGTGAGCCTCCAGATGTTGACGTCATAGCCTTGCTTCCCTGTGTGTGTGTGTGTGTGTGTGTGTGTTTCCCTCTGGAGCTGCTGGATAAAAAAAAACCTTGGTTCCCATTGAGGCCCCACCAGTTCCCTACGTACCCAACCCCGGGCTTGTCTCTACCTGTCTCTATGGTAAAAGGGATTACTTGTTCTAGTACTGCCTGTCTTCCTTTGAGAGAGAGAGAGTGTGTGTGCGTGCGTGCGTGCGTGCGTGTGTGTGTGTGCCCCCGCTCTAGGGTGTGTCTGCAAGTTCAACAGGTTTCTGATTCGGAGCTACGCCTCACAGCCGTGTGGTTCGCTGAAATCAAATAATAACAAATACTTTACTCACTAAATTCGCTCCCACTAAGGCCAGGTTTGAGTCATTGTTATTCCAGGCTTATACAGTATGCACTGTCCACAGTAGCTTGGGAACGATCTGATCAGCCAAACCATCCTCCTCTCTTCAAACATCTTTCACAGCTTGTGTGTGGTGGCTTTCACAGCTCGTGTGTGTGGCGGCTTTCACAGCTCGTGTGTGTGGTGGCTTTCACAGCTCGTGTGTGTGGTGGCTTTCACAGCTCGTGTGTGGTGGCTTTCACAGCTCGTGTGTGTGGTGGCTTTCACAGCTCGTGTGTGGCAGCTTTCACAGCTTGTGTGTGGCGGCTTTCACAGCTCGTGTCGCCACTTTCACAGCTCGTGTGTGGCAGCTTTCACAGCTTGTGTGTGGCGGCTTTCACAGCTCGTGTCGCCACTTTCACAGCTCGTGTGTGGCAGCTTTCACAGCTCGTGTGTGGCGGCTTTCACAGCTCGTGTCGCCACTTTCACAGCTCGTGTGTGTGGCGGCTTTCACAGCTCGTGTGTGGCGGCTTTCACAGCTCGTGTCGCCACTTTCACAGCTCGTGTCGCCACTTTCACAGCTCGTGTGTGGTGGCTTCCGGCAGGACATTTCACACGTCTTCACAACTCATGTCTGTCACAGCAACGGCACTGTGGTAGACCACAGTTGGGATGGCAGTATGAACCTTTTAAACACTGGCCTACTGTATGTACTGGGCATAGGCCTACTGTATGTACTGGGAATAGGCCTAATGTATGTACTGGGAATAGGCCTACTCTATGTACTGGGAATAGGCCTAATGTATGTACTGGGAATAGGCCTACTGTATGTACTGGGAATAGGCCTACTGTATGTACAGGGAATAGGCCTACTGTATGTACTGGGAATAGGCCTAATGTATGTACTGGGAATAGGCCTACTGTATGTACAGGGAATAGGCCTACTGTATGTACTGGGAATAGGCCTAATGTATGTACTGGGAATAGGCCTACTCTATGTACTGGGAATAGGCCTACTCTATGTACTGGGAATAGCTTGGGAACAGGGTTATATGGGCCCCAACATCTTGGCCTGCCTTAGGTCTGAATACATATGATACATGATGCCTGATGGCGAGAGACAACAGAAGTGTATTGTGATTGATTGATTGATTGATTGGTTGATAAGAAAGGAATGTCCTTTTCTTAATTGGCAATTAAAAGGCATCAATTATTTAAAAACCGATACAGTGCATACTGACCGCATGTTTTGCTTCAAGAGATGGGATGATGTG